>NW_027187871.1:0-58917 GCF_041381155.1 Argopecten irradians
GAACAATTAAGCAAATCAAAGTTCCAGAACTAGCTCAATACTAGAGATATATAACTTAGTAAACAATAGAATACAATAAAGAAATGGATTATAACATTTGTATTGATATTAATAGTACTGAGATTAAAAAGAGAAATTACGGTGCACCCGCCTAATAAAAATATGGATAAATAATAGCCTCCAATAATTTTCAAATATGCCCGTGGGAATATTTCTGAATCGAGATGGTATCCCCCCCCCCCCCCCCCCCCCCCCCCCCCCCCCCCCCCCCCCCCCCCCCCCCCCCGCCCCCCCCCCCCCCCCCCTAAAAGTACAAATGTAAGACCAATTGATGTAAGAAAAGGGGAATTATTAACCTCTGAAGGATTCCATGGACAGATATAATGTCAAATCTAGAGCAACATTACTGTGCAACCCGGAGAAAAACGTGGAGCACAACGAAAGAATTCGTGGCTATTTAGAATAAGTATATGAATTTTTGAAAAATAGAGATTAAACTTATCCATTTCATCCTCACATATAGATGTATACTAGTCAGTTACAAGATCTGGAAGTGAAAGATTACACAATTCACCTCTAAATTTTGGCACCATCTCACTGCTAAAAAAACCCGTTTACCATAGACCTACAAATTGTACAGACAATGGAAGGGAGATAACTCGAATTTCACCTCGACTATCGATCTCGAATAAATTAATAACACTGATAATTGAACCAAAGAGGTATATGAGAGAAATAAATAGAAGAATAAAAAAAAAAACGCAAATTATACTCACAATTAAATACTCAGGGTCAATTATGGAAAGGTAACTCTGTCTAGTATTTTCATGAAAATGAGTTAACTCCCCCTTAGGCGCTGTCTTCATGTCAGGAAAAAGCTGTTAAACTGGTCGTTTCGGGTACCCTCCCAAAAGGTACCATGGTCAAAGCTCGGCTGAAACAGAAGAAATGTATAAATTAATAAATAAATGACTAAAATGAAAGAGTTAAATAGCTGATAATGAACACAAAAACAGAAAGTGTATTTATATAGATCGATTAGGGTTCATGCCATTAAAGGATGTGTCAATACTTGGAGGAACCCAGAGTATCAAAATAAAAACCATACCGTCCTACAGCCTGAATCTATTACCTATTCCTGACCAGTCTTAAACATTTAATTTTGAAAAAGAAGACTATACTGTTTACATTTACAGAACCAAACAACACTAATCCATTTTGATGAATTTATATATCAAATATTTGACTTACATATTACAGATAAATAAAGAATAGTGATCATGATAAATAGATAGATAACAGGGAAATGAGATTATTAAGCTTGAAAGATACACCTAATCATGTCCAGAGTATCACGCGGAATCAGATGAATTTCTAAATATCAATGAAATACACATAATATTCTAAATATTTCAAGTCACCAGACTTCTTTCGTATGTTACCCCCCCCCCCCGCCCCCGCCCGGGCCAAGACCCTAGCCCCTGTGTAATACTGCCCCCAGAGCCCCTGTGTTCATAATTCGTGACTAAAACAACTTCTGTGTAATCACTCTGCTGAGGATATTGGTTCAAGTGCTAAGCTATATTTAACAACATTATGTGATAATGGTGATTTTTTTTTCCAACAAAATCCACCAATATACAGTGGTCCGGTGATGCAAGACAGAAATGCCTCCGTACTCAAAATTACTACCCAAATATTTATATAATACAAGCAAAATACCTTCAACACTCGATTTCCAGGGTCAAATACATGCAATGCAATTTGGGTTCAGTCAAATGGTGTCCAGGGACGCTGAATGACGGAAACGTCATATCCGGGTTGTCATCCTATAGAGACCGCAGAACCAAAATGATTTCGCTATATACGATAATTAACGTTTGCCGCTGTCAAGGTTAAATGGAGTTTTCAAGTCTGGTCACCTGTCACTAATTTTGAAGAATGGCATCTCGCATACCTGTGAATAAAAAGAAATAAAGATCTAACCATCTTGCTAAACTTTTATGTGGGGGGTGCCCATCTTATGTTGAATTCCGCACCAAAAATTGACCATAATATTCATGAAATTTCTAATATTGATTACCTCCCCCTGTCAGACACACACACTTACAGAATTTTAAAATTTCTTTATATATTTTACATCTACATGTATTGCCCAACCCACACATTAAACATTTGAAACTGATGCACCCTGGATACCCAATCAGCAGGCTCCGAAACATTCACCTCTCTATGAAATCTTGTGCCCAAAAGGGGATTTCCAGGAATCTATTTTTGGTTTGATTCTGCGGTCCCTATAGCATTTTACATATTTTTTCAAATTTACCATTTTGGAAAGCTACATGTCCATAAGGTCTGATTCCAAAATGGGAGTTTGCTCGCTGCATGGGTTGGTCTGGTACTGCAAGCTGTGTACTCGTATCGACAATGAAGATTCCTGTAAGAAAAATTATGAGAATTGAAACAGTTTTGAAATAAAATTTAAATATTTCAATGAAATTTGAACCTAGACTTTTGACTTTTACTTATAACTATAGTATAGTTAGTGTACTACAAGGAAATATGACCAATTGAATTAAACTTGGAGGTCAGGGGGAGAGATAACTCATATTCTTTACCCCCACCCCCCATTTTTGGAATTTCTAGCAAAAAATATCCAGAACTGAAACAATTAAGCAAATCAAAGTTCCAGAACTGGCTCAATACTATAGATATATAACTTAGTAAAACAATAGAATATCATAAAGAAATGATTATAACATATTATGTCATAATATATCTGATATAACACAGAGAAATTACGGTGCAGCTAATGAAAAAATGGATACAAAAATAGCCCCAAAAATTTCAAATTTGCCCCTGATTTTCTGAATCAGATGATTCTAAAATTACAAATGTATACCAATTGATGTAAAAAAGGGAATTATTAACCTCTGAAGGATTCCAAGGACAGATAAAATCAAATCTAGAGCAACATTTGAACCCGAAAAACTGGACAGAAACTAAAGAATCGTGGCTATTAGAAAGAAAATGATTTTGAAAAATAGAATTAAACTTATCCTTCATTCACATATTGATGTATACTAGTCAGTTACAAGATCTGGAAGTGAAAGAATTACACAATTCACCTCTAAATTTGCACCATCTCACTGCTAAAAAAACCCGTTTACCAGAGACCTACAAATGTACAGACAATGGAAGGGAGATAACTCGAATTTCACTCGACTATCCGATCTCGAATAAATTAATAACACTGATAATTGAACCAAAGAGGTATATGAGAGAAAATATATAGAAAAAAAAAAAAACAAATTATACTCACAATTAAATACTCAGGTCAATTATGGAAAGGTAACTCTGTCTAGTATTTTCATGAAATGAGTTAACTCCCCTTGGCGCTGAGTCTTCATGTCAGGAAAAAGCTGTTAAACTGGTGTCGGCCCCAAAAGGTACCATGGTCAAAGCTCGCTGAAACAGAAGAAATGTATAAATTAATAAATAAATGACTAAAATGAAAGAGTTAAATAGCTGATTAATGAACACAAAAACAGAAAGTGTTTTATATAGATCGATTAGGGTTCATGGCCATTTAAGGATGTGTCAATACTTGGAGGAACCCAGAGTATCAAAATAAAAAACCACCGTCCTACAGCCGGAATCTATTACCTATTCCTGACCAGTCTTAAACATTTAAATTTTGAAAAAGAAGACTATACTGTTTATTTTACAGAACCAAACAACACTAATATCCATTTGATGAATTTATATATAAAATATTTGACTTACATATACAGATAAATAGAATAGTGATTATGATAAATAGATAAATACAGGGAAAGAGATTATTAGGCTTGAATAACTCCTAATCACAGAGTATCACGCGAATTCAGAGAAGTTTACTAAATATCATTGAAATACACATCATATTCTAAATATTCTAAGTCACCAACTTCTTACATGTACCCCCCCCCCCCCCCCCCCGGGCCAGGACCCTAGCCCCTGTGTCATACTGCCCCAAGCCCCTGTGTCATAATCGTGACAAAAACATCTTCTGTAATAATCACTTTCTGAGATATTGGTTCATGTGCTAAGCTATATTAACAACATATGTGTAATGTGATTTTTTTCAACAAAATCCACCAATTTACAGTGTCGTTATCAAGACAGAAAGGCCTCCGTACTAAAAATAGCTACCAAATATTTATAAAATACAAGCAAAATACCTTCAACACTCGATTTCCAGTCAAATACATGCAATTGGGCTTCAGTCAAATGGTTGTCCATCGGACGCTGAATGACGAAAACGTCATATCCGGTTGTGTCATCGGCTATAGAGGATCCCCACGAACCAAATGATTTTCGCATATATACGATATATTAACGTTTTGCCGTGCTGTTCAAGGTTAAATTGAGTTTGCAAGTCCTGTCATCCCTGTCCACTAATTTTGAAGGTAATGGCAGAATCTCGCATACCTGTGAATAAAAAGGAATAAAAGATCTACCCATCTTGCTAAATCTTTAATGTGCGGGTGCCATCTTATTTGAATTCCGCACGCAAAAAGTACCAAAAAATTCCATAGAAATTCTAATATTGATTACCTCCCCCTGTCCAGACTCACACATACAGAATTTTAAAATATCTTATATATATTTTAACTTCTACATGTATTGCCCAACCCACACACTTTAAACATTTGAAACTGATGCCACCCCTGGATACTAACCCAATCAGCAGCTCGCGAAGACATTTCACCTCTCAAATGAAATCTTGTGCCCAAAAGGGGATTGTCCATGAATCTATTTTTTGGTTCGATTTCATGCGGTCCCCTATAGCATTGTTACATATTTTTCAAATTTACCATTTTTGGAAAAGAGCTACATGTCCATAAGTTCTGATTCCCAAATGGGAGTCTTTGCCTCGCTGCATGGTTTTTGGTCCTGGTACTCGCAAGCTGTGTCTCGGATCGACTGCAAGCTGTGTACTCGTAACGAGATAAGATTCCTAGTAGGGCAAGAAAGGATTTATGAGGAATTGAAGAGCAGGTTTTTTGCGAATACCAAATTTTAAAGTATATTCAATTGAAATTATTGGAAAGCCTAGACTTTTGACCTTTACTTAATAAACTATTAAGATATTATATAGGTTAGGTGTACTAGGCAGGGACAAAGTAATAGACTCGAATTTGAATTAACTTGGGAGCTTCAGGAGGGTAGATAACTCATATTCTTTACCCCCCCCCTGAGACGCGTTTGCTGCAGTCACTCCTAATACCCCATTTTTGGAATTTCTAGCAAAAAATATCCAGAACTGAACAATTCAGCAAGCAAATCAAAGTTCCATGAACTATGGCTCAATACTACAGATATATATAACTTAGTAAAATCAATAGAATATCATAAAGAAATTGATTATAACGATATTACTGTCATAATATCAATCTGGATATATAACATCAGAACAGAAATTACCGGGTGGGCAGCTAGATAAACACCTATATGGGATAGTTCAAAAATACAGACCGGCGCAAAGAGATTTCTAAAATTTCTGGTCCTGATTTTCTGAATCAGTATGATGCTACAATATTGACAAATGGGTAATACCAATTGACTGTAATAAATGGAATCTAATTAAACCTGCTGAAGGCGATTTCCAGGACAGATAAAATCAAATTTCTACTGTCAGGCAATCATTTCTAGGGTCACAACCAGAAAGAAAAATGGACAGAATAACTAAAGAATTCGTGGACTTTCTCAGGATAAAGAAAAGTGATTTTTGAAAAAATAGATATTAACATCGTACCCTCTGTCAATTCAAGACCATCATTGGTGATATGAAATCTCAGTACAGTTAGCAACGATCTCGGAGAGTACACAAATACAGGAATTAGGACGACAATTTCATCACGCTCGAGTAAATTTGCACCATCCTCACAGCTACAAAAAACCCGGGTTACTCACAGAGACCTAGTCAATATGATACTCTGACACAATATTAGGAGTAAGGATATCTTCGAATTGTCCACCTCATCGACTATCCGATCTCGAATAAATTCAATAAGCTACTGATCAATGTGATACCAAAGGAGGTATAGTGAGCAAGACAAGTATATAGAGAAAAAAAACTCTATCAATATTATATCGTCACGAATTAAATACTATGCTCATGGGTCAATTGACCTGGAAAGGTAACTCTGTCTGAGTATTTTCATGAAAGAGTTGAACCGTCGTGCCTTCTCGGCGCTGGTCATCATGTCAGTGAATAATGCTGTTTAAACTGGTCGGCCCAAAAGGTACCATGGTCACTGATTCCAAAAAGAAATGATTATATGAAAGACTGTAAGAAAAATTATGAGAATTCATTTTTGAAATAAAAATTTAATATTTCAATGATAATTTGAATTATGAATATATCTGATATAACACAGAGAAATTACGGTGCAGCTAATAAAATATGGATACAAAATAGCCCCAAAAATTTCAAATTTGCCCTGATTTTCTGAATCAGATGATTCTAAAATTACAAATGTATACCAATTGATGTAAAAAAGGGAATTATTAACCTCTGAAGGATTCCAAGGACAGATAAAATCAAATCTAGAGCAACATTTGAACCCGAAAAACTGGACAGAACTAAAGAATCGTGGCTATTAGAAAGAAAATGATTTTGAAAAATAGAATTAAACTTATCCTTCACTCACATATTGATGTATACTAGTCAGTTACAAGATCTGGAAGTGAAAGAATTACACAATTCACCTCTAAATTTGCACCATCTCACTGCTAAAAAAACCCGTTTACCAGAGACCTACAAATGTACAGACAATGGAAGGGAGATAACTCGAATTTCACTCGACTATCGATCTCGAATAAATTAATAACACTGATAATTGAACCAAAGAGGTATATGAGAGAAATATATAGAGAAAAAAAAAACAAATTATACTCACAATTAAATACTCAGGTCAATTATGGAAAGGTAACTCTGTCTAGTATTTTCATGAAATGAGTTAACTCCCCTTGGCGCTGTCTTCATGTCAGGAAAAAGCTGTTAAACTGGTCGGCCCAAAAGGTACCATGGTCAAAGCTCGGCTGAAACAGAAGAAATGTATAAATTAATAAATAAATGACTAAAATGAAAGAGTTAAATAGCTGATTAATGAACACAAAAACAGAAAGTGTTTTATATAGATCGATTAGGGTTCATGGCCATTTAAGGATGTGTCAAATACTTGGAGGAACCCAGAGTATCAAAATAAAAACCACCGTCCTACAGCCTGAATCTATTACCTATTCCTGACCAGTCTTAAACATTTAATTTTGAAAAAGAAGACTATACTGTTTATTTTACAGAACCAAACAACACTATATCCATTTGATGAATTTATATATAAAATATTTGACTTACATATACAGATAAATAGAATAGTGATTATGATAAATAGATAAATACAGGGAAAGAGATTATTAGGCTTGAATAACTCCTAATCACAGAGTATCACGCGAATTCAGAGAAGTTTACTAAATATCATTGAAATACACATCATATTCTAAATATTCTAAGTCACCAGACTTCTTACATGTACCCCCCCCCCCCCCCGGGCCAAGACCCTAGCCCCTGTGTCATACTGCCCCAAGCCCCTGTGTCATAATCGTGACAAAAACATCTTCTGTATAATCACTTTCTGAGATATTGGTTCATGTGCTAAGCTATATTAACAACATATGTGTAATGTGATTTTTTTCAACAAAATCCACCAATTTACAGTGTCGTTATCAAGACAGAAAGGCCTCCGTACTAAAAATAGCTACCAAATATTTATAAAATACAAGCAAAATACCTTCAACACTCGATTTCCAGTCAAATACATGCAGATTGGGCTCAGTCAAATGGTGTCCAGGGACGCTGAATGACGGAAACGTCATATCCGGTTGTCATCCTATAGAGACCGCAGAACCAAATGATTTCGCTATATACGATATATTAACGTTTGCCGCTGTCAAGGTTAAATGGAGTTTTCAAGTCTGGTCACCTGTCACTAATTTTGAAGAATGGCATCTCGCATACCTGTGAATAAAAAGAAATAAAGATCTACCATCTTGCTAAACTTTTATGTGGGGGTGCCATCTTGAATTCCGCACCAAAAATTGACCAAAATATCATGAAATTCTAATATTGATTACCTCCCCCTGTCAACAACATACAGTTTAAAATTTCTTTATTTTTTACAACACAATCCCAACCCACACATTTTACAGTGTCGTTATCAAGACAGAAAGGCCTCCGTACTAAAAATAGCTACCAAATATTTATAAAATACAAGCAAAATACCTTCAACACTCGATTTCCAGTCAAATACATGCAGATTGGGTTCAGTCAAATGGTGTCCAGGGACGCTGAATGACGGAAACGTCATATCCGGTTGTCATCCTATAGCATTTTACATATTTTTCAAATTTACCATTTTTGGAAAGCTACATGTCCATAAGGTCTGATTCCAAAATGGGAGTTTGCTCGCTGCATGGGTTGGTCTGGTACTGCAAGCTGTGTACTCGTATCGACAATGAAGATTCCTGTAAGAAAAATTATGAGAATTGAAACAGTTTTGAAATAAAAATTTAAATATTTCAATGAAATTTGAACCTAGACTTTTGACTTTTACTTATAACTATAGTATAGTTAGTGTACTACAGGGAAATATGACCAATTGAATTAAACTTGGAGGTCAGGGGGAGATAACTCATATTCTTTACCCCCACCCCCCATTTTTGGAATTTCTAGCAAAAAAATATTCAGAACTGAACAATTAAGCAAATCAAAGTTCCAGAACTGGCTCAATACTATAGATATATAACTTAGTAAACAATAGAATATCATAAAGAAATGATTATAACATATTATGTCATAATATATCTGAAATATAACACAGAGAAATTACGGTGGCAGCTAATAAAATATGGATACAAAATAGCCCCAAAAATTTCAAATTTGCCCTGATTTTCTGAATCAGATGATTCTAAAATTACAAATGTATACCAATTGATGTAAAAAAGGGAATTATTAACCTCTGAAGGATTCCAAGGACAGATAAAATCAAATCTAGAGCAACATTTGCACCCGAAAAACTGGACAGAACTAAAGAATCGTGGCTATTAGAAAGAAAATGATTTTGAAAAATAGAATTAAACTTATCCTTCACTCACATATTGATGTATACTAGTCAGTTACAAGATCTGGAAGTAAAAGAATTACACAATTCACCTCTAAATTTGCACCATCTCACTGCTAAAAAAACCCGTTTACCAGAGACCTACAAATGTACAGACAATGGAAGGGAGATAACTCGAATTTCACTCGACTATCGATCTCGAATAAATTAATAACACTGATAATTGAACCAAAGAGGTATATGAGAGAAATATATAGAGAAAAAAAAAAACAAATTATACTCACAATTAAATACTCAGGTCAATTATGGAAAGGTAACTCTGTCTAGTATTTTCATGAAATGAGTTAACTCCCCTTGGCGCTGTCTTCATGTCAGGAAAAAGCTGTTAAACTGGTCGGCCCAAAAGGTACCATGGTCAAAGCTCGGCTGAAACAGAAGAAATGTATAAATTAATAAATAAATGACTAAAATGAAAGAGTTAAATAGCTGATTAATGAACACAAAAACAGAAAGTGTTTTATATAGATCGATTAGGGTTCATGGCCATTTAAGGATGTGTCAATACTTGGAGGAACCCAGAGTACCAAAAAAAAACCACCGTCCTACAGCCTGAATCTATTACCTATTCCTGACCAGTCTTAAACATTTAATTTTGAAAAAGAAGACTATACTGTTTATTTTACAGAACCAAACAACACTATATCCATTTGATGAATTTATATATAAAATATTTGACTTACATATACAGATAAATAGAATAGTGATTATGATAAATAGATAGATACAGGGAAAGAGATTATTAGGCTTGAATAACTCCTAATCACAGAGTATCACGCGAATTCAGAGAAGTTTACTAAATATCATTGAAATACACATCATATTCTAAATATTCTAAGTCACCAGACTTCTTACATGTACCCCCCCCCCCCCCCCCCCCGGGCCAAGACCCTAGCCCCTGTGTCATACTGCCCCAAGCCCCTGTGTCATAATCGTGACAAAAACATCTTCTGTATAATCACTTTCTGAGATATTGGTTCATGTGCTAAGCTATATTAACAACATATGTGTAATGTGATTTTTTTCAACAAAATCCACCAATTTACAGTGTCGTTATCAAGACAGAAAGGCCTCCGTACTAAAAATAGCTACCAAATATTTATAAAATACAAGCAAAATACCTTCAACACTCGATTTCCAGTCAAATACATGCAGATTGGGTTCAGTCAAATGGTGTCCAGGGACGCTGAATGACGGAAACGTCATATCCGGTTGTCATCCTATAGCATTTTACATATTTTTCAAATTTACCATTTTTGGAAAGCTACATGTCCATAAGGTCTGATTCCAAAATGGGAGTTTGCTCGCTGCATGGGTTGGTCTGGTACTGCAAGCTGTGTACTCGTATCGACAATGAAGATTCCTGTAAGAAAAATTATGAGAATTGAAACAGTTTTGAAATAAAAATTTAAATATTTCAATGAAATTTGAACCTAGACTTTTGACTTTTACTTATAACTATAGTATAGTTAGTGTACTACAGGGAAATATGACCAATTGAATTAAACTTGGAGGTCAGGGGGAGATAACTCATATTCTTTACCCCCACCCCCCATTTTTGGAATTTCTAGCAAAAAATATCCAGAACTGAACAATTAAGCAAATCAAAGTTCCAGAACTGGCTCAATACTATAGATATATAACTTAGTAAACAATAGAATATCATAAAGAAATGATTATAACATATTATGTCATAATATATCTGATATAACACAGAGAAATTTACGGTGCAGCTAATAAAATATGGATACAAAATAGCCCCAAAAATTTCAAATTTGCCCTGATTTTCTGAATCAGATGATTCTAAAATTACAAATGTATACCAATTGATGTAAAAAAGGGAATTATTAACCTCTGAAGGATTCCAAGGACAGATAAAATCAAATCTAGAGCAACATTTGAACCCGAAAAACTGGACAGAACTAAAGAATCGTGGCTATTAGAAAGAAAATGATTTTGAAAAATAGAATTAAACTTATCCTTCATTCACATATTGATGTATACTAGTCAGTTACAAGATCTGGAAGTGAAAGAATTACACAATTCACCTCTAAATTTGCACCATCTCACTGCTAAAAAAACCCGTTTACCAGAGACCTACAAATGTACAGACAATGGAAGGGAGATAACTCGAATTTCACTCGACTATCGATCTCGAATAAATTAATAACACTGATAATTGAACCAAAGAGGTATATGAGAGAAATATATAGAGAAAAAAAAACAAATTATACTCACAATTAAATACTCAGGTCAATTATGGAAAGGTAACTCTGTCTAGTATTTTCATGAAATGAGTTAACTCCCCTTGGCGCTGTCTTCATGTCAGGAAAAAGCTGTTAAACTGGTCGGCCCAAAAGGTACCATGGTCAAAGCTCGGCTGAAACAGAAGAAATGTATAAATTAATAAATAAATGACTAAAATGAAAGAGTTAAATAGCTGATTAATGAACACAAAAACAGAAAGTGTTTTATATAGATCGATTAGGGTTCATGGCCATTTAAGGATGTGTCAATACTTGGAGGAACCCAGAGTATCAAAATAAAAACCACCGTCCTACAGCCTGAATCTATTACCTATTCCTGACCAGTCTTAAACATTTAATTTTGAAAAAGAAGACTATACTGTTTATTTTACAGAACCAAACAACACTATATCCATTTGATGAATTTATATATAAAATATTTGACTTACATATACAGATAAATAGAATAGTGATTATGATAAATAGATAGATACAGGGAAAGAGATTATTAGGCTTGAATAACTCCTAATCACAGAGTATCACGCGAATTCAGAGAAGTTTACTAAATATCATTGAAATACACATCATATTCTAAATATTCTAAGTCACCAGACTTCTTACATGTACCCCCCCCCCCCCCCCCCCACGGGCCAAGACCCTAGCCCCTGTGTCATACTGCCCCAAGCCCCTGTGTCATAATCGTGACAAAAACATCTTCTGTATAATCACTTTCTGAGATATTGGTTCATGTGCTAAGCTATATTAACAACATATGTGTAATGTGATTTTTTTCAACAAAATCCACCAATTTACAGTGTCGTTATCAAGACAGAAAGGCCTCCGTACTAAAAATAGCTACCAAATATTTATAAAATACAAGCAAAATACCTTCAACACTCGATTTCCAGTCAAATACATGCAGATTGGGCTCAGTCAAATGGTGTCCAGGGACGCTGAATGACGGAAACGTCATATCCGGTTGTCATCCTATAGAGACCGCAGAACCAAATGATTTCGCTATATACGATATATTAACGTTTGCCGCTGTCAAGGTTAAATGGAGTTTTCAAGTCTGGTCACCTGTCACTAATTTTGAAGAATGGCATCTCGCATACCTGTGAATAAAAAGAAATAAAGATCTACCATCTTGCTAAACTTTTATGTGGGGGGGTGCCATCTTATGTTGAATTCCGCACCAAAAATTGACCAAAATATTCATGAAATTCTAATATTGATTACCTCCCCCTGTCAGACACACACTTGACAGAATTTTAAAATTTCTTTATATATTTTACATCTACATGTATTGCCCAACCCACACATTAAACATTTGAAACTGATGCACCCTGGATACCCAATCAGCAGGCTCCGAAACATTCACCTCTCTATGAAATCTTGTGCCCAAAAGGGGATTTCCAGGAATCTATTTTTGGTTTGATTCTGCGGTCCCTATAGCATTTTACATATTTTTCAAATTTACCATTTTTGGAAAGCTACATGTCCATAAGGTCTGATTCCAAAATGGGAGTTTGCTCGCTGCATGGGTTGGTCTGGTACTGCAAGCTGTGTACTCGTATCGACAATGAAGATTCCTGTAAGAAAAATTATGAGAATTGAAACAGTTTTGAAATAAAAATTTAAATATTTCAATGAAATTTGAACCTAGACTTTTGACTTTTACTTATAACTATAGTATAGTTAGTGTACTACAGGGAAATATGACCAATTGAATTAAACTTGGAGGTCAGGGGGAGATAACTCATATTCTTTACCCCCACCCCCCATTTTTGGAATTTCTAGCAAAAAATATCCAGAACTGAACAATTAAGCAAATCAAAGTTCCAGAACTGGCTCAATACTATAGATATATAACTTAGTAAACAATAGAATATCATAAAGAAATGATTATAACATATTATGTCATAATATATCTGATATAACACAGAGAAATTACGGTGCAGCTAATGAAATATGGATACAAAATAGCCCCAAAAATTTCAAATTTGCCCTGATTTTCTGAATCAGATGATTCTAAAATTACAAATGTATACCAATTGATGTAAAAAAAGGGAATTATTAACCTCTGAAGGATTCCAAGGACAGATAAAATCAAATCTAGAGCAACATTTGCACCCGAAAAACTGGACAGAACTAAAGAATCGTGGCTATTAGAAAGAAAATGATTTTGAAAAATAGAATTAAACTTATCCTTCACTCACATATTGATGTATACTAGTCAGTTACAAGATCTGGAAGTAAAAAAATTACACAATTCACCTCTAAATTTGCACCATCTCACTGCTAAAAAAACCCGTTTACCAGAGACCTACAAATGTACAGACAATGGAAGGGAGATAACTCGAATTTCACTCGACTATCGATCTCGAATAAATTAATAACACTGATAATTGAACCAAAGAGGTATATGAGAGAAATATATAGAGAAAAAAAAAACAAAATTATACTCACAATTAAATACTCAGGTCAATTATGGAAAGGTAACTCTGTCTAGTATTTTCATGAAATGAGTTAACTCCCCTTGGCGCTGTCTTCATGTCAGGAAAAAGCTGTTAAACTGGTCGGCCCAAAAGGTACCATGGTCAAAGCTCGGCTGAAACAGAAGAAATGTATAAATTAATAAATAAATGACTAAAATGAAAGAGTTAAATAGCTGATTAATGAACACAAAAACAGAAAGTGTTTTATATAGATCGATTAGGGTTCATGGCCATTTAAGGATGTGTCAATACTTGGAGGAACCCAGAGTATCAAAATAAAAACCACCGTCCTACAGCCTGAATCTATTACCTATTCCTGACCAGTCTTAAACATTTAATTTTGAAAAAGAAGACTATACTGTTTATTTTACAGAACCAAACAACACTATATCCATTTGATGAATTTATATATAAAATATTTGACTTACATATACAGATAAATAGAATAGTGATTATGATAAATAGATAGATACAGGGAAAGAGATTATTAGGCTTGAATAACTCCTAATCACAGAGTATCACGCGAATTCAGAGAAGTTTACTAAATATCATTGAAATACACATCATATTCTAAATATTCTAAGTCACCAGACTTCTTACATGTACCCCCCCCCCCCCCCCGGGCCAGACCCTAGCCCCTGTGTCATACTGCCCACCCCGCCTAGTGACCAACACATATGTCATACTGCCCCAAGCCCTGTGTCATAATCGTGACAAAAACATCTTCTGTATAATCACTTTCTGAGATATTGGTTCATGTGCTAAGCTATATTAACAACATATGTGTAATGTGATTTTTTTCAACAAAATCCACCAATTTACAGTGTCGTTATCAAGACAGAAAGGCCTCCGTACTAAAAATAGCTACCAAATATTTATAAAATACAAGCAAAATACCTTCAACACTCGATTTCCAGTCAAATACATGCAGATTGGGCTCAGTCAAATGGTGTCCAGGGACGCTGAATGACGGAAACGTCATATCCGGTTGTCATCACTTTATAGCATTTTACATATTTTTCAAATTTACCATTTTTGGAAAGCTACATGTCCATAAGGTCTGATTCCAAAATGGGAGTTTGCTCGCTGCATGGGTTGGTCTGGTACTGCAAGCTGTGTACTCGTATCGACAATGAAGATTCCTGTAAGAAAAATTATGAGAATTGAAACAGTTTTGAAATAAAAATTTAAATATTTCAATGAAATTTGAACCTAGACTTTTGACTTTTACTTATAACTATAGTATAGTTAGTGTACTACAGGGAAATATGACCAATTGAATTAAACTTGGAGGTCAGGGGGAGATAACTCATATTCTTTACCCCCACCCCCCATTTTTGGAATTTCTAGCAAAAAATATCCAGAACTGAACAATTAAGCAAATCAAAGTTCCAGAACTGGCTCAATACTATAGATATATAACTTAGTAAACAATAGAATATCATAAAGAAATGATTATAACATATTATGTCATAATATATCTGATATAACACAGAGAAATTACGGTGCAGCTAATAAAATATGGATACAAAATAGCCCCAAAAATTTCAAATTTGCCCTGATTTTCTGAATCAGATGATTCTAAAATTACAAATGTATACCAATTGATGTAAAAAAGGGAATTATTAACCTCTGAAGGATTCCAAGGACAGATAAAATCAAATCTAGAGCAACATTTGCACCCGAAAAACTGGACAGAACTAAAGAATCGTGGCTATTAGAAAGAAAATGATTTTGAAAAATAGAATTAAACTTATCCTTCACTCACATATTGATGTATACTAGTCAGTTACAAGATCTGGAAGTAAAAGAATTACACAATTCACCTCTAAATTTGCACCATCTCACTGCTAAAAAAACCCGTTTACCAGAGACCTACAAATGTACAGACAATGGAAGGGAGATAACTCGAATTTCACTCGACTATCGATCTCGAATAAATTAATAACACTGATAATTGAACCAAAGAGGTATATGAGAGAAATATATAGAGAAAAAAAAACCAAATTATACTCACAATTAAATACTCAGGTCAATTATGGAAAGGTAACTCTGTCTAGTATTTTCATGAAATGAGTTTAACTCCCCTGGTCGCTGTCTTCATGTCAGGAAAAAGCTGTTAAACTGGTCGGCCCAAAAGGTACCATGGTCAAAGCTCGGCTGAAACAGAAGAAATGTATAAATTAATAAATAAATGACTAAAATGAAAGAGTTAAATAGCTGATTAATGAACACAAAAACAGAAAGTGTTTTATATAGATCGATTAGGGTTCATGGCCATTTAAGGATGTGTCAATACTTGGAGGAACCCAGAGTATCAAAATAAAAACCACCGTCCTACAGCCTGAATCTATTACCTATTCCTGACCAGTCTTAAACATTTAATTTTGAAAAAGAAGACTATACTGTTTATTTTACAGAACCAAACAACACTATATCCATTTGATGAATTTATATATATAAAATATTTGACTTACATATACAGATAAATAGAATAGTGATTATGATAAATAGATAGATACAGGGAAAGAGATTATTAGGCTTGAATAACTCCTAATCACAGAGTATCACGCGAATTCAGAGAAGTTTACTAAATATCATTGAAATACACATCATATTCTAAATATTCTAAGTCACCAGACTTCTTACATGTACCCCCCCCCCCCCCCCCCGGGCCAAGACCCTAGCCCCTGTGTCATACTGCCCCAAGCCCCTGTGTCATAATCGTGACAAAAACATCTTCTGTATAATCACTTTCTAAGATATTGGTTCATGTGCTAAGCTATATTAACAACATATGTGTAATGTGATTTTTTTCAACAAAATCCACCAATTTACAGTGTCGTTATCAAGACAGAAAGGCCTCCGTACTAAAAATAGCTACCAAATATTTATAAAATACAAGCAAAATACCTTCAACACTCGATTTCCAGTCAAATACATGCAGATTGGGCTCAGTCAAATGGTGTCCAGGGACGCTGAATGACGGAAACGTCATATCCGGTTGTCATCCTATAGAGACCGCAGAACCAAATGATTTCGCTATATACGATATATTAACGTTTGCCGCTGTCAAGGTTAAATGGAGTTTTCAAGTCTGGTCACCTGTCACTAATTTTGAAGAATGGCATCTCGCATACCTGTGAATAAAAAGAAATAAAGATCTACCATCTTGCTAAACTTTTATGTGGGGGGTGCCATCTTATGTTGAATTCCGCACCAAAAATTGACCAAAATATTCATGAAATTCTAATATTGATTACCTCCCCCTGTCAGACACACACTTGACAGAATTTTAAAATTTCTTTATATATTTTACATCTACATGTATTGCCCAACCCACACATTAAACATTTGAAACTGATGCACCCTGGATACCCAATCAGCAGGCTCCGAAACATTCACCTCTCTATGAAATCTTGTGCCCAAAAGGGGATTTCCAGGAATCTATTTTTGGTTTGATTCTGCGGTCCCTATAGCATTTTACATATTTTTCAAATTTACCATTTTTGGAAAGCTACATGTCCATAAGGTCTGATTCCAAAATGGGAGTTTGCTCGCTGCATGGGTTGGTCTGGTACTGCAAGCTGTGTACTCGTATCGACAATGAAGATTCCTGTAAGAAAAATTATGAGAATTGAAACAGTTTTGAAATAAAAATTTAAATATTTCAATGAAATTTGAACCTAGACTTTTGACTTTTACTTATAACTATAGTATAGTTAGTGTACTACAAGGAAATATGACCAATTGAATTAAACTTGGAGGTCAGGGGGAGATAAACTCATATTCTTTACCCCCACCCCCATTTTTGGAATTTCTAGCAAAAAATATCCAGAACTGAACAATTAAGCAAATCAAAGTTCCAGAACTGGCTCAATACTATAGATATATAACTTAGTAAACAATAGAATATCATAAAGAAATGATTATAACATATTATGTCATAATATATCTGATATAACACAGAGAAATTACGGTGCAGCTAATAAAATATGGATACAAAATAGCCCCAAAAATTTCAAATTTGCCCTGATTTTCTGAATCAGATGATTCTAAAATTACAAATGTATACCAATTGATGTAAAAAAGGGAATTATTAACCTCTGAAGGATTCCAAGGACAGATAAAATCAAATCTAGAGCAACATTTGCACCCGAAAAACTGGACAGAACTAAAGAATCGTGGCTATTAGAAAGAAAAGATTTTGAAAAATAGAATAAAACTTATCCTTCACTCACATTTTTATGTATACAAGTCAGTTACACGATGTGGAAGTGAAAGAATTACACAATTCACCTTGCACCATCTGACTGCTAAAAAAACCCGTTTACCAGAGACCTACAAATGTACAGACAATGGAAGGGAGATAACTCGAATTTCACTCGACTATCGATCTCGAATAAATTAATAACACTGATAATTGAACCAAAGAGGTATATGAGAGAAATGTATAGAGAAAAAAAAAAAAACAAATTATACTCACAATTAAATACTCAGGTCAATTATGGAAAGGTAACTCTGTCTAGTATTTTCATGAAATGAGTTAACTCCCCTTGGCGCTGTCTTCATGTCAGGAAAAAGCTGTTAAACTGGTCGGCCCAAAAGGTACCATGGTCAAAGCTCGGCTGAAACAGAAGAAATGTATAAATTAATAAATAAATGACTAAAATGAAAGAGTTAAATAGCTGATTAATGAACACAAAAACAGAAAGTGTTTTATATAGATCGATTAGGGTTCATGGCCATTTAAGGATGTGTCAATACTTGGAGGAACCCAGAGTATCAAAATAAAAACCACCGTCCTACAGCCTGAATCTATTACCTATTCCTGACCAGTCTTAAACATTTAATTTTGAAAAGAAGAAGACTATACTGTTTATTTTACAGAACCAAACAACACTATATCCATTTGATGAATTTATATATAAAATATTTGACTTACATATACAGATAAATAGAATAGTGATTATGATAAATAGATAGATACAGGGAAAGAGATTATTAGGCTTGAATAACTCCTAATCACAGAGTATCACGCGAATTCAGAGAAGTTTACTAAATATCATTGAAATACACATCATATTCTAAATATTCTAAGTCACCAGACTTCTTACATGTCCCCCCCCCCCCCCCCCCCCGGGCCAAGACCCTAGCCCCTGTGTCATACTGCCCCAAGCCCCTGTGTCATAATCGTGACAAAAACATCTTCTGTATAATCACTTTCTGAGATATTGGTTCATGTGCTAAGCTATATTAACAACATATGTGTAATGTGATTTTTTTCAACAAAATCCACCAATTTACAGTGTCGTTATCAAGACAGAAAGGCCTCCGTACTATAAAAATAGCTACCAAATATTTATAAAATACAAGCAAAATACCTTCAACACTCGATTTCCAGTCAAATACATGCAGATTGGGCTCAGTCAAATGGTGTCCAGGGACGCTGAATGACGGAAACGTCATATCCGGTTGTCATCCTATAGCATTTTACATATTTTTCAAATTTACCATTTTTGGAAAGCTACATGTCCATAAGGTCTGATTCCAAAATGGGAGTTTGCTCGCTGCATGGGTTGGTCTGGTACTGCAAGCTGTGTACTCGTATCGACAATGAAGATTCCTGTAAGAAAAATTATGAGAATTGAAACAGTTTTGAAATAAAAATTTAAATATTTCAATGAAATTTGAACCTAGACTTTTGACTTTTACTTATAACTATAGTATAGTTAGTGTACTACAGGGAAATATGACCAATTGAATTAAACTTGGAGGTCAGGGGGAGATAACTCATATTCTTTACCCCCACCCCCCATTTTTGGAATTTCTAGCAAAAAATATCCAGAACTGAACAATTAAGCAAATCAAAGTTCCAGAACTGGCTCAATACTATAGATATATAACTTAGTAAACAATAGAATATCATAAAGAAATGATTATAACATATTATGTCATAATATATCTGATATAACACAGAGAAATTACGGTGCAGCTAATAAAATATGGATACAAAATAGCCCCAAAAATTTCAAATTTGCCCTGATTTTCTGAATCAGATGATTCTAAAATTACAAATGTATACCAATTGATGTAAAAAAGGGAATTATTAACCTCTGAAGGATTCCAAGGACAGATAAAATCAAATCTAGAGCAACATTTGCACCCGAAAAACTGGACAGAACTAAAGAATCGTGGCTATTAGAAAGAAAATGATTTTGAAAAATAGAATTAAACTTATCCTTCACTCACATATTGATGTATACTAGTCAGTTACAAGATCTGGAAGTAAAAGAATTACACAATTCACCTCTAAATTTGCACCATCTCACTGCTAAAAAAACCCGTTTACCAGAGACCTACAAATGTACAGACAATGGAAGGGAGATAACTCGAATTTCACTCGACTATCGATCTCGAATAAATTAATAACACTGATAATTGAACCAAAGAGGTATATGAGAGAAATATATAGAGAAAAAAAAACCAAATTATACTCACAATTAAATACTCAGGTCAATTATGGAAAGGTAACTCTGTCTAGTATTTTCATGAAATGAGTTAACTCCCCTTGGCGCTGTCTTCATGTCAGGAAAAAGCTGTTAAACTGGTCGGCCCAAAAGGTACCATGGTCAAAGCTCGGCTGAAACAGAAGAAATGTATAAATTAATAAATAAATGACTAAAATGAAAGAGTTAAATAGCTGATTAATGAACACAAAAACAGAAAGTGTTTTATATAGATCGATTAGGGTTCATGGCCATTTAAGGATGTGTCAATACTTGGAGGAACCCAGAGTATCAAAATAAAAACCACCGTCCTACAGCCTGAATCTATTACCTATTCCTGACCAGTCTTAAACATTTAATTTTGAAAAAGAAGACTATACTGTTTATTTTACAGAACCAAACAACACTATATCCATTTGATGAATTTATATATATTAAATATTTGATTTACATATACAGATAAATAGAATAGTGATTATGATAAATAGATAGATACAGGGAAAGAGATTATTAGGCTTGAATAACTCCTAATCACAGAGTATCACGCGAATTCAGAGAAGTTTACTAAATATCATTGAAATACACATCATATTCTAAATATTCTAAGTCACCAGACTTCTTACATGTACCCCCCCCCCCCCCCCCCGGGCCAAGACCCTAGCCCCTGTGTCATACTGCCCCAAGCCCCTGTGTCATAATCGTGACAAAAACATCTTCTGTATAATCACTTTCTAAGATATTGGTTCATGTGCTAAGCTATATTAACAACATATGTGTAATGTGATTTTTTTCAACAAAATCCACCAATTTACAGTGTCGTTATCAAGACAGAAAGGCCTCCGTACTAAAAATAGCTACCAAATATTTATAAAATACAAGCAAAATACCTTCAACACTCGATTTCCAGTCAAATACATGCAGATTGGGTTCAGTCCATCTCATCCAAATGGTGTCCAGGGACGCTGAATGACGGAAACGTCATATCCGGTTGTCATCCTATAGCATTTTACTATAGTTAGCAATTTTGAAGGTGGTGATGGTCCATCACTGGGATTTTCCTGATCCTCTGTCTGCAGATGGAAGCTCTGTAACACAAGAAGCAGATCAACATTGGCGACAACGTCAGCATGAGTAGGTTAGTAAATTTGCACTGAATGTTAATATGTTAATGTAAGCCTAAACTTACCGAGATGTAAATATGTATGAAAGTGATCCTGATCTAGGATATGAACCAGCGCTGTCGCAGTACATAGTAAAGCCATGGGTAGGTAGATTGTGCCTAATATTATTTAGGATTAATCACAAAAGAATATCCCATTACGCTATTTAACACCTGTTATAGATAGAACAGAGATGTCTCGATAATGATGTAGTCACCTAGTACCTGGGTTTTGTTCACTAAGAGACATTTATACACGCATAATTCGTCTGGATGTCTATGCTCTCGTTGTATATATTTCCAGCGTTTGTTTTGTATTAAGCTATACTCCCAGCCGGAGTCTATAATTGAACATTTAGAGCAATCGACGCAGCCGCCCTCCCCCTACTACGCGCATTACACCTACAGTTACTGTACCCACCCCACATACCCCCCCCCCACCCCCCCCTTAGATACCACTCCACCCCGCAGGTATTGCCAAATAAAATTCCATTGTTTTATATCCCTACCAATTTATAGTCTGGTGAAATCATGTAAACTTATTTACTACATAATGATTGCCTATCATATAATTAATACATTGCATGGACACAATTATTATTATTATTACTCAGTGATTTTTGATTTTATAAGATTATATAGTTTGTACATACACATCAAAAGATTATGAAATTGATTAGTAGAACTTGAGTAAAAATACGTACTATATTTCTATGGGCACTCCACCTTGCAAGACTGCAAGTTTAATAATGTTGATTCTAATATACTGGATTGCCAACTCCACCGATGGAATGTAGTTTTTAAGTCTTAACTAGAGGTGAAAAAAAGCTTTATCAGTTCTTAATATTACAACTAATTATAACAAATCATAAAAATGGTGATCAGATTATACTCTTTTGGATTTACATATGTCTGATTTAAAAAAAAAACGGTTGATGAATTTACCTGGTAGCTTATGATACCTATCTTTTTTAGAAAACAAACACATGACAACACTGATCATGAATGGTTGAGTGGTCGGACATGCATACTGGCTGGTTGATCAAGGATGTTCCATTACCATCACCATTGCAAAAACCTCATGAACAAGATATAGGTTTCAGGTATGTACTAAAGTCCATTGTATAATACCACAGTAAGACACATTACAAATTACTCAAATACTATTTGAAATGATGATGTGTAGCAAGAAAATCAAACTCATCTCACAAATAAATCTGTATTTCCATATATAGACAGGATCTACTGATTAGATTTACCTATAAAATTGAACTATGAACTTGCATGTTTATGTAACGCTTCATATAGCTAGTGTCTAAATATGGTGAGCTTTATTTTCTAAGATATGGTTAAAGCATGATATTTGTTAGAACAATGAAAGTTGAAGTAAGAGTGATGTCATGAATGGAACATCAGCATGGAATTCTCTCAATATACAAATCTTTGGTTGGTATATACACTACAAGATCACACCATGGAGCACCTGTTACAAGAAGTTGTCCCTGTATTTGTAACATAATACTGATGTTCCCTGTTCATTTTTATAACATTGTTATCATGAACAAGTACAAATTTTTTCACTTTGTTGCATGCTTCATATGATTGTCATCTGTCTTGCAACAAAGGGACATTTAATTTCCAGTATGCACCACTCTCCCCTTTATCACAAACCTTACCATCAGGTGTGGCTGCAAGATAAGGAAATTCATTGTTGATGACTAATCCACATTCATGAACATGCAGGTTATTGGCTGACCCCATGCTTACATTACCTTTCCCTTGCCATTTGTTCCCTACTACTACCATAATCAGTTGCACACAGAACTAAATGATTTGGTCTGAAAACAAGTCTTTTAGCATAGAATTCAGTGGGACCTTTTTTTCCTTGCGTGATTTTGTGCATTTGAGATGCCTGTATTCTTTTTTCTCTAAGACAGGTTCCAAAGGAAGCTTGGCACTCTGGGGACGGGTTTCTTTCTCGATGTAGGGAGGGTTATATACCCTTGATGGCTCTTTTAAGATCATGATACCAAGGTGGTAATGGGACTTTGGAAGACTTTAGGGAAAACAGGATCTCCACAAGACATTGACTGACTGGTTATTAAAAGATTGGAACATTCTTGCTGAGACTGAAAACAAACATAGAAAAGTCTTAAATCAATAACTACAAATTCTGTTTTAATTTTGTTTTCCTCTCAATTTCAGATACGTCTTTGCAGCTTTCTGTCTGCCGCAGCTGAAATTAAAAAGACTTAAAGAACAGCTACACCAGTATGGAGGGTCCTGTGCCAACACCGCTCCATCGATGGTAACAGCAACAGATTTTTACTACTGCAACTGCTTGTTCTATACCTTGATAGCTTGTGAAACTTCTTGTAGGACTCCACTAACTGTGAACAGTAATTATTAATGAGGAGTCTCGTGTTGAAGGTTTACTCGAATACTATACAGGCTTTAAACATTCTACATTTCAAAAATCTGCTTCAGTTTTTAACTACCCAAGGTCCTAAACATCAATATAATAGAACAAGAGATAGTGTATTTGGGATATGATATTCCACTGCTGTTTATCATTGGATGAGACTCGTCATCAATTATGGTCTAAATGATCCTGGCATACAGATTTTCCCATCTCTGTGGCAGGCCTGTGGAGTGAACTATTTCTAATTTGGATTGATCATATTTATGTTTAGCCACTTTGATCTATTTCCCTATTTGGCATAATCGGAATGACAATGTTACGAAACAATGCCGTCTAAATTATCAGGAAGATTTTCCATGGTCTATTGCAATTAAATTGATTGTTCAGAGTTGACAACTCAGAAAACCATCTTCTTTAAAACTACAGTCACAATGGTATTTTCGGATTTATTAAATCTTCTACTACACTGAAATGCTCTTTGATATCATGTGACCCAATGGGCAACTTTGATTTTTCCGTTAAGGGAACTTTTCACTGGTTCCAGTGTCGGACAAGGAAATAACTGCACAAGAGTGGATTTATGCCCTACTTGCACACAACATCTTTATCAAACTTTATTGAAAAGGTGATGCCATTATGGAGAATAAGGGATTTCCTATTACTGAGGAACTTAATAATCTTGGTTTAAACCTTAACATTCCTCCATTTGTTTCATCAGGATGTCAGTTAACTTCATCTAATGTCAACATCACTCAAAAACTATTGCACAACACCGAATTCATGTTGAGAGAGCCATCCGCAGAATAAGGACCTTTAATATAATCTCTGACTTGATTCCAACAAGTATATTTGGATCCATCAATAAAGTATGGACTGTTTGTAGTTTACTCACACTGTGGCAAAACCCAGTTTTGAAGTATAAGTAGAAATATAACTACAGATGTTGTTTTAATGTAATACTTTGAATAACTCTGTCTTTTACTGTTAAAAAAAAAAAATTGAAAGATCAAAGTAGTAACATAACATGTAATGCATAACTTAAATTGCTTTAAAAGTATAAGAAAAATTAACAATACTAATGTACATACCTGGTAAGATTTACTGTATAATATGATCCAAGTAAAAACACAGGGACAGGGTTGCATAATGAAATACACTGTTGTATCTGTGAGAAATCTAAATTCAGAATTTGATATTAAAAAAATTAACCCTTTACACTTTTCAGGATTTGTGTTTGTGTTGTTCTAGTAAGTTTCAAAAACCTGTGTTGTTACAACATTGTATTTTGAAAATCATAAACATCATTGCAATTAATTCAAAAGGTACCCAATTCAAAGAGCATTTAAAACAATTTGGCTTGAAACAAAAAATTTAAATTTAAAATAAATTGAGACTTAAAATTATCATATAAATAATAAAGGAAAAAAACAGCTAGTCGCCGTTTTGTATTTCTGCTTATAGATGATTGGCTGAATCCAACTAAAATTTAACATGATCATCTGTAATAATGTAAAATAAAGAGTAACCCAATTTCACAATAAAAAAAAAAAAGAATTTTTACATGCCTGAATAAATATATTTTGACCAAGTAATTAAATGTTAATAAATAGGAATTTAATGATTATTACTGAATAGATTTTATTCACAATGGAACCAAACAAACAAAACTGAAAGTGTTAACTCAATAAACCGCTTCAAAAATCGATTTGATTTAGATATATAATGTAACTGAATTGTTTATACCAACATAATAACATAAAAAATCATTCAAAATCCTTCAGAATTTTTAGCTTGAAAACTCCTAAATCAATTTATTATTTCAATAAGAATCATAATACTACCATAGACAGAATGTTTTACATTTAAAATCATTTCAAATTTGAGTTCATTTTCCTATTATGTACTGCTATCTAATTCAAAATAGTGGTTAACTGATATTTAATTTCGAGATATTAAATAATCTTATAAATAATATAATATTTTCAAAATAAATAGTTTGTGTTATAATTTTGAAAAAAAACATTCATTATGTAATCACTCATAAATTTGACATGTGCTAAGTATATGATAAAATGTAATTTCTTATGAGTTTTTTGTCAACAAAAATAACACCATTTTACAGTGTCGTTACCAAAAGACTGAAGGCTTCACAGCCGTACATTAAAAAAGCTACAATTTTAAAAATAAATACAATGCATAAAATATTAAATATGATTACCAGTCAATAACACATGATTCAAATGATTAAGTTCAATGGTAATTCAGGGATTTCATAAAAAAAGTAGATAATTCCGAGAAGTCCTATAGAGATCAGTTGCAGAACCAAATATTTCGCTAATACGATATATTATACGTTTTTTATGAACATCTCCCTAAATGATAGTTATCTATAATGTATTGTTATTCCCTAGTCAGGTCAACATTTTAAACATTGCATTATCTTGCATACCTTATAAAAGAAATAAACATCTACCTTTGACCCTTCATTTTTATGTGGGGGGTAAGCCATCTTAAAGAATTCAAATCACGGTATCATTAAAACTTTTAAAATATTCATGTTCATTGAAATTTTACTACATGTCAATTTTATGTGAAATCAATTTTGACAGAAACATCATCAATTTTCTGATAAATACAAGATGACTTTACATAAATGCCCAAGTTAATGTTTACCTGATAAGATCATTTATAATACAGTATGGTTGGTTGTATATATTGCAGTGTTGCCTTGGTAATAATGAAATATAAGCTTTAGTTTTAGTAAAAAAAAAACAAATTTACAGAAACTGTGAACACAAAACTGTTGAATAAATATGTAAAATTGAACGGTTCCCTATAGCTTTAGAATATTTTTCAAATTTACCATTTTTGGAAAGCTACATGTCCATAAGGTCTGATTCCTATTTTAGAGCACCATGTTGGTCTGGTACTAATAAAGTCGCAAGTCAAGTACCTTTATCTGTATGATTTGTAAGTCATCATTTTAACAGTTTAGAAATAAAAATTTAATATATTTTAATGAAATTTGAACCTATACACATTTTAATTGTGAAATATAACTAAATATAGTTAGTGACTACAAGAAATACAAACAGTTGAATTAAACTAGGTTGGTCACTTTTATAACTCAATTCTGTGTGTGGACATCCCACCCCCCATTTTTGGAATATCCAGCAAAAAATGATCGTGAACTGATTTAAGAAATCAAAGTTCCAGAAACATGGCTCAATGATAGATATCTTCAAACTTAGTCAAAATGGTACATAGAAATAGCCTTCTGTACAGTATTTGTTCATAATATTCATGATATAACACAGAGAAAGTAGGGGTGCATATAAAATATGGATACAAAACAGTAAAAATTTCAAATGTTGCCCTGATTTTCTGAATCAGATGATTCTAAAATTAAATATAAACAATTGATGTAAAAAAAGGGAAATTTCACTAAAGATTCCAAGGACAGATAATTTTTCAAATCTAGAGCAACATTTGAACCCGAAAAACTGGTTAGAACTAAGAATCGTGGCTATTAGAAAGAAAATGAAATTTTGTCTAAAAAATACCAAATTAAACTTATCCTTCACTCACAAGAGGATGAAAACTAGTCAGTTAATGAATCTGGAAGTGAAAAGAAACACAATTAACCTCTAAATTTGCACCATCTCACTGAAACTTAAAAAAAACCCGTTTACCAGAGACCTAATGATGTACATGACAATGGAAGGGAGATAACTCGAATTTCACTCGACTATGCATCTCGAAAGTATGAGTCCTAATAACACTGATAATTGAACCAAAGAGGTATATTGAGAAAATATGTAGAGTTTTTCTCAAATCCTATACTCACGGTAACAAATACTCAGGTCATTTATGGAAAGGTAACTCTGTCTGTGAATATATTTTCATGAAATGAGTTAACTCCCCTTGGCGCTGTCTTTTGTCAGGAAAAAGCTGTTAAACTGGTCGGGAAAAAAGGTACCAAAAAAGCTCGGCTGAAAAGAAGAAAAGTGTTTGAAATTAAATAAATAAATGACTAAAATGAAAGAGTTGAAAATAGCTGATTAATGAACACAAAAACAGAAAGTGTTTTATATAGATCGATTAGGGTTCATGGCCATTTAAGGATGTGTCAATTGTACTTGGAGGAACCCAGAGTACCAAAATAAAAACCACCGACCTACAGCCTGAATCTATTACCTATTCCTGACCAGTCTTAAACATTTTAATTTGAAAAAGAAGACTATACTGTTATATTTTACAGAACCAAACAACACTATATCCATTTGATGAATTTATATATAAAATATTTGACTTACAAATACAGATAAATAGAATAGTGATTGTGATAAATAGATAAATACAGGGAAAGAGATAATGCCTAAAGCCTAATATTAGGCTTGAATAACTCCTAATCACAGTGTATCACGCGAATTCAGAGAAGTTTACTAAATATCATTGAAATACACATCATATTCTAAATATTCTAAGTCACCAGACTTCTTACATGTACCCCCCCCCCCCCCCCCCCCCCGGGCCAGGACCCTAGCCCCTGTGTCATACTGCCCCAAGCCCCTGTGTCATAATCGTGACAAAAACATCTTCTGTATAATCACTTTCTAAGATATTGGTTCATGTGCTAAGCTATATTAACAACATATGTGTAATGTGATTTTTTTCAACAAAATCCACCAATTTACAGTGTTGTTATCAAGACAGAAAGGCCTCCGTATTAAAAATAACTACCAAATATGTATAAAATACAAGCAAAATACCTTCAACATTCGATTTCCAGTCAAAAACATGCAGATTGGGTTCAGTCAAATGGTGTCCAGGGACGCTGAATGATGAAAACGTCATATCCGGTTGTCATCCTATAGAGACCGCAGAACCAAATGATTTCGCTATATACGATATATTAACGTTTACCACTGTCCAGGTTAAATGGAGTTTTCAAGTCTGGTCACCTGTCACTAATTTTGAAGAATGGCATCTGGCATACCTGTGAATAAAAAGAAATAAAGATCTACCATCTTGCTAAACTTTTATGTGGGGGGGGTTCCATCTTATGTTGAATTCCGCACCAAAAATTGACCAAAATATTCATGAAATTCCAATATTGATTACCTCCCCCTGTCAGACACACACTTGACAGAATTTTAAAATTTCTTTATATATTTTACATCTACATGTATTGCCCAACCCACACATTAAACATTTGAAACTGATGCGCCCTGAATACCCAATCAGCAGGCTCCGAAACATTCACCTCTCTATGAAATCTTGTGCCCAAAAGGGGATTTCCAGGAGGAATCTATTTTTGGTTTGATTCTGCGGTCCCTATAGCATTTTACATATTTTTCAAATTTACCATTTTTGGAAAGCTACATGTCCATAAGGTCTGATTCCAAAATGGGAGAAAATTGGCAAAAAATTCAAACTTGGATTTTGAAAAATAAAATCATTGCTCATAGATGTAAACTAGTGAATCCCAGATCATGGAATGAAAGAATTCACAATTTTTATAAAAAATTACCATCTTTCCAGAATGAAAAGTTTAAGAAATAAATTTCCGGAAGTTCAAAATCAGATATTTTAGAAAAAAATTAGAATTTGATCCCTTTTGACCATCCACCCCTAAGGGGTCATCATTATATCTGTTCAATGGAAAATTTGTTAATAGGATTCAAAAAATGACCATTGATATCTCAGATGAAATAAGATAATGGAAGGGACAAAATTTGGCTTATTTCCTATAGCCCAAAAAAACATTGGATAAATTTATGTGATATAGTCTGAATCAAATGATGTCTAAAATTATGAAAATGACCATTCAAGAAGAAAAAAAAAAAATACATATTCAAATACTACAATTAAATACAGGACAGTTTTAAAATGGAAAGGTAAATGAGAAAAAAACTCAAAGATTTTCAAAAATGTTGAAACAGATTACTAAAAGAATCGTGTCTTCTTCAACCTATAGGAAAAAAAAATTTTGTCAAAAATCTGAAAAACGTATTTTTAAAGCTCGGTCAATTTCAGTCATTCACAAATTGAAATGAATATTAAGTTACAATAAATTTGAACTGAAAGAATATAAATATCTTTAATGAACCAAAAAATTTTTAATTAATAAAAATGTATAATTATGATGACCTCATTTGTATTCAGCGTAACATTTAATATCATTGTAAAAACAAATTTGGTGGAAAAGGATTGAATTAAATCTAATGAAAATCTGAATGAATCTATTACCTATTACTGAAAAGTCTTAAACATTTTAATTTTGAAATGCCAAAGAAGGACTATACTGTATATTTTACATAACCAAAATACACTAAATTCTCATTGAAATTGAAGCTAAAGGATAAATTAATTTGACTTACATTTACATAAAATAGTTTGTAATTTATAAAATAAAATATTTTTTACATGGAATCATGAGATTAAGGCTGTAAAGTTAAAATATACTCCCAAAGGCCACCATGACACAAAATCACGCTAAAATTAAGAATAGAAATTACTAATTTCATTGAAACACATCATATTCCAAAATCAGAAAGGTGTCTCTATAATAAGTTCTGACAAGAATGCTATTTACATTTATTAACAAGAAATTGTTTATAAGCATTAAGTCTAATTGGCCCCTGTGACATTGAATGAAGTTCAAGGCCATATGAACAAAACTAGTAAACCATTTCCCATCCTGGCCCCTACAGATCCAATATCACATCTATCTAGGCCTCATTCATTTTTAATATTTTTTCTAAAGATAGTCAATTTAAACATGTGCCCATAAAGTGTATGTAAAAAGAACATATGGTGGTAATGTGATTTTTGATGAAACAAACACCAATTATACAGTGGTTCAGATGTTATACAAACATTAAGGCACTTACATATTCTAAAAAGTAACAATAAGTACCTTAATATCATTTTTACTAAAATACAAGCAAAATAATTAACATTCGTGTTTACCAGCCATCTATCCAATTTGGGATCAGTCAAATGGTGTAACAGGACTGAATGACGGAAAGACCATATCAGTTGTCATTTATGAACATTTTCATATTTTTCAAATTAAATTTTCATTGTAAACCTAGAACTTGTCCAGAAGAAGGTCTGATTTCCAAAATGTGATTTTGAACCAGATGCATCTGTTGGCTACCAAGCTTGTCATTATAGCATATTGATTCAGAAAAGAAAAGCCTTGAAGATGGAAAATTTTGGATCAAAATTGAGAATTGAAAAAAATAACAAATTTAAATATGAACAATGAAATTTGAACACTTTTGAAGATATTTCAAAGGTATAGCTTAATCAGTGTACTTTAGGGAAATGAGAACCAATTGAAAAAATTCCAAGATTTCAACACATTTGACTCTCATACCTTGACCAGTAGTCAGGTCATTTTTTTTTGTCAAATTTGAAGCCCTTTATCTCAGCATGCTTAAGATTAAATGAATGAAGTACCCTGGACCTTTCGGCAATCATGAAAAATATCAAACTTATTTTAAAAATAGAACCTTATGACCATGTGAACCTGATTATGAAGTTAATAAGGTCATTATTTATATAATTGATGTACAATTTTAACCCAGAGATAATAAAACCAATATAAGGCAGAACTATTGAATATGGACTATACAAAAAGCCCCAAAAATTTTCAAAAATTTGAACCCCTGATTTGCCCCTTCAACCTTGAATGGGGCCTTCTAAGATCAATTCAAATTACAAAACTTTGGTAGCCCTTCATCCAAGCATGCTACAGGCCAAATATGCAAACCTGGACTACTTTTTCCAACTTTTGGACCAGAAGGAAGGATAAGACAAATCTATAATTCAAAGTTTCAAAAATTTTAGCCTAAAGCCTTAATATATTTGACCCTAAAAAAGTAAGGTCATTTGAATTTTTCACAAATTTGTACCCAAATCAAATCCCAGTTATGTTATCAAGAATTTCACTCAAATCTATGAAATACTTTGGGCCTTAAACAGAATTGAGTTAAAATATTTTAATGAAAAGTGTAGCAAAATTACGGCTTTTTACAGGCTCAAATGATGGATTTTTGCTCATGTCCAATAGGTCATCCTGACCATTTCAGTTTTGACCTAAAAACAAATATTTTACATTGAACACTGGAATGATATACTCGAATTACATCGAAATATCCAAAAGAAATTAATAACCTGAATGAAAATTGATATACCAGGTACATAGAGAATAATAGAGAAAATGTACCCAGATTATAACAAAATATAAATACAACAAGTAAAATAATAAAATTTTTATATTACCCTAATTTCCTTCATAATAATAATGACTTTAGACAGTTAAAATGGTAATTTACAGTCAAGACCTGTATAAAAGGAAACAAGTTGTTAAAGAAATACTAAAACTTGTTTCCTTTTCGCCCAAAAGGTCACACATGTTCAAACCTGATTCTGCTTAATCACATGATTATGAAATGATAAATTTCTTATTTAAAAATATTATATAAAATAAAATCATAAATAGCTATTAAAGAATGGAGTTCAAAAAAGAAAGTGTCTTATAAATATATAGTATATAAAACATGTAAAAACAAGAATCATTATTTGGAGCAAACCCATTTCAAAAAAAATTGTCCTATCATTAAAACTGTGATTATTAAACCTTGTACCAGTTTGAACAACTATTTCCTTTTTGAAACTAAGACTAAAACTGTATATTATACAGAAAAAAACAACCAAATGAATCCAAATGGGAATACCAAAATTATGTACTATTTGTCTTTCATTAAACGATGGTTATGCAAAAGAACATCATATATATATTTAAAAAATGGAACAAATCCAATACATATCAAAAAAATAAAGGAGTGTTGCATATCATAATACATTTGCCCCAAAAATTAACTGTATAACGACTAAAATTTTCAAGAGATTTTGGTCAAATGAAAAATATATAAAACAATTGTGAATAATAATATGGTTATTCTAAGTACTTATTCCTGAATAGATTAATCTTGCGAATACAGCGCCACCTTTTAAAGTCAAAACCTCCATTCCTACTTGTGCTAAAAAAATGTGCATTATTAATCTACAAAAGCAAAAGATAAATTAAATATTTTGGTGTAATAAAAAAGCATTTTGTTTATCTTTTTATTGATATACAATGCTTCATCATATCTGTTGGGGTTTTCACCAATTTTGTTTTTGCTGAAATTTTTTTGAGAAAAATAAGCAATTTCATTTCATTAGTTTTTAATAATTAATTCGTTAGATAACAATGACAGACCACCCTAATACCCTAAAATTTTAGCAATCAAAAATATCTTCATATATCATTCGATTTTCCATAGCAAAAATTAGGTGTGTTGTCAAATCACTGGATATGGAGTAATATGCCAGGACTTTTTAGCACTATTTTACGTACCTAGAAATTTCTTACCCAATATCAAAGTACTAAAAGAAGTCACTGAAACTGAATTAAAAAATGTCAAAAAACAGATCTGTAACTTCTCTAGCTCTAATAGCATGACCATATTTTTGACCTGTAAAATGTATCCCATGTAAGTTACATGTACCAAAGTCTGATGTAACAAAATGGGAGACCATGCTATTGACATGGGTTGCCCAAAAGTACTGCAAGTATATACTGTATATAGGACTATTCTGTAAAAAAATTTAATTTTAGGGTCATATATTTGACTAGAAATAAAGCAAAATAAGGTCAATTATCACAAAAAACACTTGTCAGAAGTATTTCCTTTTTTTAACATTGTCATGGGTATATTTAAAAAGGGATAAGCATTGTACATCATTGAAGCAAAAGTTATACCAATGAAAATTTATATGTTAGATTGAAATAACCATTTCTTCAAAAGAGTTTATACTGTTACCTTTTAATTTAATGGTAAACATGTCATAAATAATTAACTAGGAGTGATCAAATTCTTAAGCCAAACACTTCATGTCTGACTATTATTCATACACACAATAAAACAGTTGTCAAAATATATACAGTAATGAAAAGAATCCAGTGGACTGAAAAAAAATTATAAACTTTTTACTTTTAAACCACAGATATAATTGCACGCTAAACAGCTCTTTAATATAGATTACTTAAAAATTGTCTTAATTTTTTTTAAATTTACCATTGAAAGTAGGTAAACTAAACAATTCTAAATGTGGAATATTTACAGAACCCACTACTACAGTTCTTTCAAGACCTAAAGGCTTTACCACCTATTGAAAAGCTGTTTATTTAAATTCGAATTCATAAAATAGACCTGTTGAAGCTCTTTATTCCAGCAACTGCAAACATGTCTTAGTTATTGTCAAAGAAGTCAGTTTATGTTTGCCAAATTGACCTACAAAAAAACCCTGTGACCAAAAATTAAATTAAACTAAGGTCATTCATTTGACAAATAACTTTGTCAGCCCTTTAATTCAAGAATACGTTGGTCTAACATATCATGTTTCGATGCCTTTCAGTTATTTAAAGAAAGTCGTTTGAATGAAAAGTGTCATAAACGGTCAAATTGCACCAAGTACGATTTCACTAATGTCACCCTTGACCTATAAAAGATTAAGAACCTGATTTAAAATGAACATTGGAAAGGGTAAATCATCCCTCGAATACAAATTACATGTACAATAAAGGTCTCTATAAATTTCTTAATTATTCACATTCATCAATCGTTTATTTTAGCCTACTACTTGACCCATGTAACCATAATGATAATCTTCATTAAATTTAAATATTGGTAGGTCCTTATGCTAATCATTCTAAAAAGTCCCAATATCAGATTCCAATGCCTCTTAGTGATTCAGAATAAGTTATATGTTTATAAATTAAAAAGCCTACATTTGACTGAAACAGAAAAATTTAAATTGAACTTGGTAGCTTTCATGAACCAATAGGTACAGGCCTTATCAGGTATCTAATAAATCTTAGTTATTCACAAGAAATGTTTAAAGATTTAGCTTTTTTGACTTCTGTGACCTTGAATGAATTGGTCAAGGTAAATTCACCTTTCCACAAACAAAAGTCCATTCCAATATGGACCATATACATGCCTAAAAGTTTTTTGGGCCTTTCGGATATTTAAAAGAAGTCGTTTAATGACAATTTTACGAACCAATAAACGAACAGCGCACGACAATTTGGATGAAAAATGGTGGAATATTTGTCATCCCTGACCTTTAGGGTTAGATGACCTCATGATGTACATTAAAATGAAGTTAATGGGCGTAGAATCGAGGGATTACTTTCACTGTCCTTAATCAAATTCTGATCTTATAAGGCGACTAAATTCAGAATTATCTAAATAACATAGAAATTATTCTTCCTAATTTAAAATGACTTTTATAATTCATCCCTAAATTCAATTACTTGAAACCTCCTCACCCCCCTTCAATTGTGAGGTAGGCTCTGGGCAAATCTGTCTAAAACTGCCGAAACAACACCCTGCTTAGCGTTCAAGTACTCTGAGTGGTGACTCATTCGCCTGTTGTCAGTATAAATGTACAAATGGGTGAAATAGTATATGAATGTGTAATGCAAAAATTGGTGTTTTCAACACCCATTGAATCCCCTTTCGATATTGCTTTCAATAAGATAAGCATATGAAAAGGACAATTTTCCAAATATAGAAGAAATGACACAAAATATTATAACATGCATTTCTCCCATATCATCAATTCACAGGCACTTCATATGGTTAGAGACAAACTGCATACATTGGATGCCGTCCTTACATGACCCTGGCTTCCTTAATAGGATATATGATTTAATCAAACAAACATTTAAAAAAAACATTTTTATAGAAAAGCTAGAATGCAGGAATCGGTCTACCAAAAAGCAAACTGTTGATGAGCTGATTTTTACTGACGTACTACTACAGATATAGTCATTTAAGGACGGCATCCCAGTGTATGTCATTTGATATATTCTACGGTGTTGCCCCCAAAAGGACATCAACCAAATTTCTTTTTCAACCTAGAATTAATTTAGTAACAAAAAATTTATTTTTTAAATAGATAAAATAATTAAAATTGACCGACAATTATTTTGAAAACATAATTGATATGCGTATTTCCATTGTCTCCTTTTGGTTTCTAAAATTTCACGAAAAAATAGCAAAATGAAATTAACCACAGAAAGCTCTGGCCAAATGAAGGACTATTGATCTCAATCTTTCATGAATGAAAGGATTAATCATAGGATCAGATAAAAACTTAATATTTTATGTAAATACCAGTACCTGGTAAAAACATGTTAGTATTAATTGCAAAGTTACCTTAGGAAATGCTGAATTAAAATTTGAACAAGAAACAGTTCAAACCTATTGATTGACTGTTGGATTGACTCCCAGCAAAAAAGTAGAAAATTTGTAATTTTTTCATGAAAATTCAAAATATTTGAAATGTATACATTTTATCATCCAAGGGAAAATAAATATTTTTGAAGATAGATGGTACCTTAAAATCAAATTTCTAGTACCCCAAAGAACCACATTAACTGTCAAATTTATTTTATTTGCAAAACTATAAGGTACCCTGTAAATGACAATATTAAGAGTCATTCTCATGATTGTAAAATTTAAATCACAATCAGTATCATATTGTAATTTCAGGAAAAATTTAAAAAATTAATAAATTTTAAAAAATTAAAAATTAAACATGAGTTTATGTGAGACCAAAAATAAATATAGATCTGAAATAAACCATTCAAAATCACATTTACAAATCATCTTAAGTATTTAAAAGTTCAAATTATGAAATGATAAAACCTCTGATTAATATTTTATGAATATGAAAATTAGAGTATAAAGGAAAATACAGAGGCCTAAAAAAATATGAAAATTATTGTCATCCAAATAATTTCACATGGGTTTTTCTAAATCTGTCTATAGATCTGAAATTTAAAAAATGTATAAAAATCTAAAATTTACTTCAAACTATGAAAAGATCTGAATTGAATTAAAAATTCATTAAATAAACATTAATGAAAGAATTGGGTAAAACATACTGATAATATAACACAAAAATGAAAGTTGAAATATTTCAATTATGATGAAAATGTAGCCTAAAACCAAATTTTGACAATGAATTTAAAAATTGGCGTTTAAGCAACCCAAAGTGAAAAAATATAACCTTATCATTACAATTTAAAAATGAATTTATTTATAATCATGCTACCATTGAAACAATTCCCTCAATTTTACAAGACTACCAAACGTTTATATAATATAAAGCCTTAAGACCCCTTTTGACAATTGTTGGTTGATAACCCCCCAATTCAGCCCCATGGTCAAAATTTTGAAACAGAAATTTGAATTCTGATATAAATGTAAATTCCATTGCATTTAAAGTATTAAGATTTAAAATCATTTAGAAATAAGAAAAAAGACCAAATTGAAAACCATATGCCCATGTTGAATAATATCAGATCATTGTCCTATCAATTTCTCTGGTAAATGACCATTTTGTCCCTGAAATCATATAGAGGTAGAAAACAATTCTTATTCACAATTTGATCAATATTGAAATGCTTATACCGTTATCAAAAATTTCAGATTAAACTTTTACAAAATTTATATGGAAAACAAAAATTGATCCCTTACATATTTTGAAGTGCACCCCGCCCCTCAGGCCGGGGTAAAGTCATTCATTAGCATGATAAATCATTTCAAACAATTTTAAAAATGTCCTAGAAAGATGTTTCAATTGCATTAATGGTTATTGCCATGCTTAATTCAGTAAGAAGTATTAGGTCAGTTTAATGATAAACCCAAATTGCCCCTTTGGTGACCCCGACCTATGGCAGTGAATGACACCCTTATCAGAACAATTTTCACAATATTAAAAAAATGTGAAATATTTGTGAATAACAATATTTGTAATTCACCCTAAAATTACTACAAATCCATATGAGATGGGGTGCATATACCCATGCTTGGTTTCAGATAAAGAAGTGTATTGATTCAATGGAAATAAAAGGTGAATTTGACCCCTTTTGATTAAATAGATAGGCCCCCCGGGGGTCAGCCACATATTTACCTAAATTTTGAATAAAAATTAATAAAATTGATAGCAGATATATTGAAAATTATGAGTGCTTCTCATTTATAGTTTCAGATAGAAGCCTTTTATTAACTTGGAAATCATTTTTGCATACTTTATTTATAAATCTAAGAAAGTCCCCCGAAAGACTTATACATTTAATACCCAAAATAGCCCCCCTAGCCCCCTGTGTCATAATGCCCCAAAGACCGACCAAACAATTTGCAATTTTGAATTCTAAATGGGTTCATCAAAACATATTCTGTACATAATCATTTCTAAATTGGTTTGGGAGAAGCTAGTCTGTTTAATGAAAATAGATGTATGAAAATTTTTTTAAGTTGAAAATTTTCCCACCAATCAACGGAGTTTTATCATCACATAACAAATTTCCAATAGCCATTTGAATAATTAAATGAGAAATGTTGACATATAAAAATATTTTAATGAAAAATACCTATCAACATATTTCCTCAAAAAAATTTCTTGAAAATTGGGTTCAGTCAAATATTTGTCCAGTTGGGATAACTGAAATACTGCATTTGAAAAATTGTCATTTCCCATTTGACCTATAGCATTTTAAATTTTTAAACAATTATTGAAAAACCCTATAAGCTACATCCTACCAAATTCCAAATTATTTAGTTTATAATCCAAATGGGTTTCAGGACTGAAAAGAAGTTGTCTTTTACTAAAAAAAGGGATGATAAAAATTATATTCCTTAAGAAAAGAAATTCCTCAAAGAATTAGAAACAGTTTAGATTGTTGACAAAATTTAAATATTTCAATGAAATTAAAAAAACTTTCATGACTTTTGACTTATAACTATGTCAATGCTTATGAAGATTTGGAAATAAAAATTGAATATTCAACATGGAAATCAGGGGGAATAACTAAAAATGCTTTTACCCCACACCCCATTTTGGAATATCTAGCAAAAAAATATATTCAACCTGAACATTGATTAAGCAAAGCAAAGTACAAAATTTTCACCATTTCCCCAATACTATAGATATATAAACTTCAGTAAATCTTACAATATCATGGAATTAAAGAACATGACTGGAAATATAAATATTAAATGTGGAAATTATGAATATGTTAAATCCCAAGAGAAATTATGTGGTGCAGCTTTAAAATATCAGGATAAAAAAATTTTCAAAAATTATTTAAACATGAGAAATGATCTAAAACATTTACAAATGTATACCAATGTAAAAAAAAAAATCATAATATGACAAAAAACCTCTTACGATTTCAAGACAAATTAACCAGTATGATGAAATATACTTTGAAAAAAATGGGCAAATTATGAAAAAAAAAACTTAAGAATCGTGGTATTAGAAAGAAAATAATTCTGGACCAAAAAAAGTCGTGGAATATAAACTTGATTCATCAACTTGATGTAAAATTAGTCAGTAAACGAATGATACAAATCTGGAAGTAAAAGAATTACACAATTCAAAACATCTCTAAAATTTGCACCAGTGAACTCGATTAGGGTTCTGCCTTACTTATTCTTTACCAAGGAAAAACAGACAAAAAATTCAAAAAAACTCGAATGTCATATTTGACTATTTCGAAGAATTTAATGAACACTGATAATGGATGTTACCCAAGAGGTATGGGTTTAAAACCAAAAATATATAGAGTAAAAAAAAAAATTATTTCACAAATTAAATACTACAGGTCATGATTATGGAAAGGTAAAATCTGCCCTAGTATTTTTTTAAAAGTTAACTCCCCTTGGCAATACATTCTTATCATTTATGAAATATTTCAGGAAAAAGCTGTTAAATTACCGGCCCAAAAGGTACCATGGTTAAAAGCTCGGCTGAAACAGAAGAGAACTCCTAATGTGAATAAATTATAAATAAATAAAATAAAAATCTAAATATGAGTAAAGTTACCTGATTAATGAACACAAAAACAGAAAGTGTTTTATAGATCCTAGGGTTCATGGCCATTAAGGATGCCCCTGTACTTGGAGGAATCAGTGACAAAAAAAATCTTAAAAACCACCGTCCTACAGCCTGAATTATTACCTATTCCTAAACCAGTCTTAAACATGTGTTGAATTTTGAAAAAGAAGACTATACTGTTTATTTTACAGAACCAAAAAACTTATATCCATTATGATGAATAAAAATATATTGAGTTACAAATACAGATAAATAGATAAATTATGTAAATAGATAAATACAGGGAAAGAGATTTATGCCAAAGCCAATATTTGGGTGCCGAATAACTCCTAATTCACAGAGTATCACGCGAATTCATGAGAAGTCCATTTACTAAATATCATTGAAAATTGTCATCCTTCTAAATAGGCTAAGAACCATTCTGATTTCTATACATATATATTACCCCACCCCCCCCCCCCGGTGTCAGGTTAAATGGAGTTGTGTCATACTGCCCCAAAGCCCCTGTGTCATAATCGTGACAAAAACATCTTCTGTATAATGTGAACTTTCTAAAGAAATTGGTTCATGTGCTCTTGCTATACTTTTATGTGGTAATGCCATCTTATGTTGAATTTTTTGACCAAACAAAATCCACCAATTGATTACCTCCCCCTGTCAGATCACAGACAGAAAGGCCTCCTTTATAAATTTTTACATCTACATGTACCAACCCACACATTATAAAATACAAGCAAAATACTGATGCACCCTCGATTTCCAGCTCAAAAACATGCAGATTGAAATCTCAGCCCAAATGGTGTCCAGGGACGGAATCTGACGGAAACGTATTCATATCCGGATTCTGTTGTCATCCTATAGCATTTTACATATTTTTCAAATTTACCATTTTTGGAAAGCTACATGTCCATAAGGTCTGATTCCAAAATGGGAGTTTGCTCGCTGCATGGGTTGGTCTGGTACTGCAAGCTGTGTACTCGTATCGACAATGAAGATTCCTGTAAGAAAAATTATGAGAATTGAAACAGTTTTGAAATAAAAATTTAAATATTTCAATGAAATTTGAACCTAGACTTTTGACTTTTACTTATAACTATAGTATAGTTAGTGTACTACAGGGAAATATGACCAATTGAATTAAACTTGGAGGTCAGGGGGAGATAACTCATATTCTTTACCCCCCACCCCCCATTTTTGGAATTTCTAGCAAAAAATATCCAGAACTGAACAATTAAGCAAATCAAAGTTCCAGAAACTGGCTCAATACTATAGATATATAACTTAGTAAACAATAGAAATATCATAAAGAAATGATTATAACATATTATGTCATAATATATCTGATATAACACAGAGAAATTACGGTGCAGCTAATAATAAAATATGGATACAAAATAGCCCCAAAAATTTCAAATTTGCCCTGATTTTCTGAATGAGATGATTCTAAAATTACAAATGTATACCAATTGATGTGAAAAAGGGAATTATTAACCTCTGAAGGATTCCAAGGACAGATAAAACCAAATCTAGAGCAACATTTGAACCCGAAAAACTGGACAGAACTAAAGAATCGTGGCTATTAGAAAGAAAATGATTTTGAAAAATAGAATAAATTTTATCCTTCGCTCACATATTTATGTATACTAGTCAGTTACAAGATCTGGAAGTGAAAGAATTACACAATTCACCTCTAAATTTGCACCATCTCACTGCTAACTGCATTGTTGAAAAAACCCGTTTACCAGAGACCTACAAATGTACAGACAATGGAAGGGAGATAACTCGAATTTCACTCGACTATCCGATCTCGAAGAAATTAATAACACTGATAATTGAACCAAAGAGGTATATGAGAGAAATGTATAGAGAAAAAAAACAAATTATACTCACAATTAAATACTCAGGTCAATTATGGAAAGGTAACTCTGTCTAGTATTTTCATGAAATGAGTTAACTCCCCTTGGCGCTGTCTTCATGTCAGGAAAAAGCTGTTAAACTGGTCCGTATCCCAAAAGGTACCATGTTCAAAGCTCGGCTGAAAACAGAAGAAGAAATAAATAAATAATAAATAAATAACTAAAATGAAAGAGTTAAAGTAGCTGATTAATGAACACAAAAACAGAAAGTGTTTTTATATAGATCGATTAGGGTTCATGGCCATTTAAGGATGTGTCAATACTTGGAGGAACCCAGAGTACCAAAAAAAAACCACCGTCCTACAGCCTGAATCTATTACCTATTCCTGACCAGTCTTAAACGTGAAAAAGAAGCCATTTTACAGAACCATACAACACTATATATCCATTTGATGAAAAACAGAATTTGACTTACTATACTCCTAAATAATAGATACAGATACGAAATTACAGACACTACAAATCCCACATTGAAATAGACATCATATATATCTAAGTCACCAGACTTCTTACATTACCCCCCCCCCCCCCCCCCCCCCCGGGCCAGGACCCTAAGCCCCTGTGACTCTACATAATCGTGACAAAAACATCTTCTTGTAGTAATCACTTTCTTAGATATTGGTTCATGTGCTAAGCTATATTAACAACATATGTGTAATGTGATTTTTTTCAACAAAAATCCACCAATTTACAGTGTCGTTATCAAGACAGAAAAGGCCTCCGTACTAAAAATAGCTACCAAATATTTATAAAATACAAGCAAAATACCTTCAACACTCGATTTCCAGTCAAATACATGCAGATTGGGCTCAGTCAAATGGTGTCCAGGGACGCTGAATGACGGATGAAAACGTCATATCCGGTTGTCATCCTATAGCATTTTACATATTTTTTCAAATTTACCATTTTTGGAAAGCTACATGTCCATAAGGTCTGATTCCAAAATGGGAGTTTGCTCGCTGCATGGGTTGGTCTGGTACTGCAAGCTGTGTACTCGTATCGACAATGAAGATTCCTGTAAGAAAAATTATGAGAATTGAAACAGTTTTGAAATAAAAAATTTAAATATTTCAATGAAATTTGAACCAAGACTTTTGACCTTTTACTTATAACTATAGTATAGTTAGTGTACTACAGGGAAATATGACCAATTGAATTAAACTTGGAGGTCAGGGGGAGATAACTCATATTCTTTTACCACCACCCCCCATTTTTGGAATTTCTAGCAAAAAATATCCAGAACTGAACAATTAAGCAAATCAAAGTTCCAGAACTGGCTCAATACTATAGATATATAACTTAGTAAACAATAGAATATCATAAAGAAATGATTATAACATATTATGTCATAATATATCTGATATAACACAGAGAAATTACGGTGCAGCTTAATAAAATATGGATACAAAATAGCCCCAAAAATTTCAAATTTGCCCTGATTTTTCTGAATCAGATGATTCTAAAATTACAAATGTATACCAATTGATGTAAAAAAAAGGGAATTATTAACCTCTGAAAAAGGATTCCAAGGACAGATAAAATCAAATCTAGAGCAACATTTGCACCCGAAAAACTGGACAGAAACTAAAGAATCGTGGCTATTAGAAAGAAAATAATTTTGAAAAATAGAATTAAACTTATCCTTCACTCACATATTGATGTATACTACTAGTCAGTTACAAGATCTGGAAGTGAAAGAATTACACAATTCACCTCTAAATTTGCACCATCTCACTGCTAAAAAAAACCGTTTACCAGAGACCTACAAATGTACAGACAATGGAAGGGAGATAACTCGAATTTCACTCGACTATCCATCTCGAAGAAATTAATAACACTGATAATTGAACCAAAGAGGTATATGAGAGAAATGTATAGAGAAAAAAAAACAAATTATACTCACAATTAAATACTCAGGTCAATTATAGAAAGGTAACTCTGTCTAGTATTTTCATGAAATGAGTTAACTCCCCTTGGCGCTGTCTTCATGTCAGAAAAAGCTGTTAAACTTGTCGGCCCAAAAGGTACCATGTTCAAAGCTCAACTGAAACAGAAGAAATGAATAAATAAATGATTGAATGACTAAAACGAAAGAGTTAAAGTAGCTGATTATTGGACACAAACACAGAAAGTGTTTTACATAGATCAATTAGGGTTCATGGCCATTTAAGGATGTGTCAATACTTGGAGGAACCCAGAGTATCAAAATAAAAACCACCGTCCTACAGCCTGAATCTATTACCTATTCCTGACCCAGTCTTAAACATTTAATTTTGAAAAAGAAGACTATACTGTTTATTTTAACAGAACCAAACAACTTTCCCACTATATCCTATTTGATGAATATTTATATATAAATTCATCAAATGGATTAGAGTGTTGTTTTGGTTCTGTAAAATAAACAGTCTTCTTTTTCAAAATTTAAATGTTTAAGACTGGTCAGGAATAGGTAATAGAAGATTCAGGCTGTAGGGTGGTTTTTATTTTGAATACTCTGGGTTCCTCCAAGTATTGACACATCCTTAAATGGCATGAAACCTAATCGATCTATATAAAACACTTTCTGTTTTTGTGTTCATTAATCAGCTACTTTAACTCTTTCATTTTAGTCATTTATTTATTAATTTATTACCACATTTCTTCTGTTTCAGCCGAGCTGTTGACCATGGTACCTTTTGGGCAAAATCCGACCATTTAACAGCTTTTCCTGACATGAAGACAGCGCCAAGGGGAGTTAACTCATTTCATGAAAATACTAGACAGAGTTACCTTTCCATAATTGACCTGAGTATTTAATTGTGAGTATAAATTTGTTTTTTTTTCTCTATATATTTCTCTCATATACCTCTTGGTTCAATTATCAGTAGTTATTAATTTCTTCGTGATCGATAGTCGAGTGAAATTCGAGTTATCTCTCCTTCCATTGTCTGTACATTTGTAGGTCTCTGGTAAACGGGTTTTTTTTTAGCAGTGAGATGGTGCAAATTTTAGAGTGAATTGTGTAATTCTTTCACTGTAAATTCCAGATCTTGTAAACTGACTAGTATACATCAATATGTGAGTGAAGGATAAGTTTAATTCTATTTTTCAAAATCATTTTCTTTCTAAAGCCACGATTCTTTAGTTCTGTTCCAGACAGTTTTTCGGGTTTCAATTGTTGCTCTAGATTTGATTTTATCTGTCCTTGGAATCTTCAGAGGTTAATAATTCCCTTTTTTACATCAATTGGTATACACAGTAATTTTAGAATCATCTCATTCAGAAAATCAGGGCAAATTTGAAATTTTTGGGGCTATTTTGTATCCATATTTTATTAGCTGCACCGTAATTTCTCTGTGTTATATCAGATAATTATGTAACAATAATATGTTATAATCATTTTTTATGATATTGTTTACTAAGTTATTGTCTATTATTATTATGGAACACTTATATTTCTACAATATGTTATTGAGCCAGTTTGGAACTAGAAATTGGGGGGGGGTGGGGTTAAAGAATATGTGAATGACCCCGTTTAAAAATTATAAATCAGTGCTATCATGTTTTTCATTATTAATTCAATTATGAATATTTATTTAACAACATTATACTTTAGTTACCACAAAAGGGGAAACTGAGGGGAAATATTGAAATTTTTATTTCTATACTGTTTCAATTCTCATAATTTTACTTACAGGATAATTCATAGTAATACGTAGTACACTTAGCTTTGCAGTACCAGACCAATTTGCATAGAGTGTCCCATTTTGGAATCAGACTTATTAGCTTTCCTCCCCCTGACTTTTGAAAAAAGTAAAATTGCTAATTCAATTGTCAAATTTATATCCTGTAGTAACTGGGAAATCTGATACATAGAGTGTTATAAGTAAAACAGTCAATTGTCGTTTAGGTTCAAATTTCAGACAAATATTTAAATTTTTATTTCTTAAACTGTTGTTCATGTTTCTACACATAATTTTTCTTACAGGAATTTCATTGTCACTACGATTTACACAGCTTGCAGTACCAGAATACCCATGCAGTTCGAGCTAACTCCCATTCAAAGTTTGGGTCCCTCTTTCCCTCCATTATTTAAAAACAAAAATATCCTGACCTAGAATATGAAAAGGACTGATGTAGCTTTGTACCAAAAACATGGTAAATTTGAAAAAATGTTTCAAATGTTTGATAGTGGCTATTTATGACTCAAGGATCATGACGTCATTTCAGCGATGCAGTGGACCACCATTTGCAGGGCCTGATAACTTCATTCAATCTGCATGCATTTTTTGAACTGTCTGCAAATCTGTTTATGTTACATTGAAGGATTTTGCATTGTATTTTTATAAAATATTTGGTACCCTATTTTTAGTACGGAGGCCCTTCTGTCTTGATAACTGATGACAAGACAGCGTAAATGGAGGATCATTTCAATGAAAAAAACTAGACACATTACACATACCTGTAAATGACCATGAGTATTTTGTGACTATAAAACGTTTATCTTAGAATAGTGATATACAGACTTATATACCTTTGGTTCAATTTATCACGATTATGACCACAGGGGATTGGATATGAAAGTGAGATGACACAGGGCTAGGGTCCTGGCCCAGGGTGTAAACGGGGGGGAGCAGTCATGGTGCAATTTTAAGAGGTCATGTGTAATTCTTTCACTTCCAGATCTGTTGATTGACTAGATATATACAAATATGTGAGTGAAGGATAAGCTGTTATAATTATATTTTTCAAAATTATTTATATTTTCTTTCTAATAGCCACGATTCTATTTAGTTACTAAAAATATCCAAATTTTCGAGTATCAAAAAAATGTTCTCTAGATTTGATTTTATCGGTGTCCATTAGGAATCTTTCAGAGGTTTGTTTAATTAAAAATTTCAATCAATTGGTATACATTTGTAATTTTAGAATCATCATTGCAAAAATCAGGGCAAATTTGAAATTTTTGGCTAATGTTGTGGTTTTGTATCCATATTTTATAAAGCTGCACCAATATTTCTCTGTGTTATATCAGATAGATTATGACATAATATGTTATAATCATTTCTTTATGATATTGTTTTGAATTACTAAGTTATATATCTATAGTATTGAGCCAGTTTGGAACTTTGCTTTGCTTAAATTTTCAGTTCTGTTCTGGATTTTTTTGCTAGAATTCCAAAAAGGGGGGGGGGGGGGGGTAAAGAATATTCCTAATTCATAAGTTATCTCCCCCTGATCTTCAAGTTTAATTCAGTTTTGTTCATATAATCCTGTAGTACACTAACTATACTATAGTTATTAAGTAAAAGTCAAAAGTCTAGGTTCAAATTTCATTGAAATATTTAAATTTTTATTTCTAAAAACTTTTCAATTCTCATAAATTTTTCTTACAGGAATTCCCCATCGTCGATAACGAGTACATCAGCTTGCAGTACCATAGACCAACCCATGCAGGGAGCAAACTCCCATTTTGGAATCAGAGACCTTATGGACATGTAGCTTTCCAAAAATGGTAAGTGAAAATTTGAAAAAATATGTAAATTGCTATAGGTGACGCAGAATTAATATGGACGTTTTTCATGGAAATCCCCTTTTGGACACCATTTCTGAGACCCAATTGCATTTTTTGCTGGAAAATCGAATGTTGAAGGTATTTTGCTTCATTTTATACATATTTTGGTCATTTATTTCAAGTATACTGGTCCAGACTTATGTCCGAATGTTGATAACGACATTGTATCTACATTGGTGAATTGTTAAAAAACATCACGTATAAAAGATACATTGTAAAAGTTAATAAGCATAAGTGTGATAACCAATTTTAGAGGTGAACTGATTAATTGAATTTCACTTAATATTCTTTGTGACAGTTTGATCACAAGGGTGGGTCCCAATGAAAAAGTTTAGCAATTCTATTTTTCAATTTATTGTTTTTTTCTGAATAGCCACAGATTAAACCTGAAGATGCCAATGATCCTTACCCAATAAAATTATTAAAATTGTTGATCTAGACTTGAAATCCATTTGCCCTGAAATCTTTAACAGTATAATTAATATTTGGCTATTTTTAAGCACGGATTCTCTTGGAAATGTAAATTATAGCTGATTACACCCAAATATGAAATGGTTATAATACATCATTTATTAACAGACAAAATTGTAAAATTTTTGAGGGCAATTTTGGGGGATTTTCAATCATAAAATTGTCCAATTTAGCCATTTCATTGAAATTTGACTGTCTTAAAAATTTCTTGTGTTAAATCAAGATATATTATCACACATTTATGTAAGGTAATCATTTCCATTTATGATTTATTATGTAAAATATGTAATTAAATAAGTGGTGAATATTTATGATAACAATATTGAGTCAATTGAACTGGAACTGATTTCCTTAAAATTGAATTCAGTTCTCTGGAATTACAATTTTGCCTAGATAATTCCAAAAATGGTACTTAAATCACAGGTATGGTGGGGATTCTAAGATATATGAGTGATCTCCCATTGACCTAAATTTAATTTAAAAATTGGGGGTCAAAATATTTTGGATGTAGTACACTAACTAAAACGACTTTTTATAAGTGTAAAGTCACTTCTAGGTTCATGTACAAATTTCAGATTTATATTTAAATTTCACAAATTTCAAAACTTTTCAATTATCATAATTTTTTCTTGAATTGGTCCATCCAAACTTCATTGTCTTTTTAATTTGACTAGCTTTCCAGGTACCAGACCAAAAATGCCAGCTAGCAAACTGTTTAGAATGTTTTGGAAGCCTGACATTATAACATCGATTTTTCTTAAAAATGGCAAATTTGAAAAATATTTACTTTTGAAATCATATCATTCATGACACCCCGGTACCCTGGATATGATTTTTCGGGGTCATTCAGGTTCAATTTGTCATACCATATAAACAACTTCTTTTTCTGAATCAAGCATGGATTTGACCCATTAATGTAAAAAATGGTTATTTTATTTATAGGGTAATTTTCAAAATTTGTACAAATATTTGGTAGCTGATTTTTATACGGAGGGCCTTTCTGTCTTGATCAAAAGGGGTAATATAATTTGCCATTTTTATATGTGAAAAAAAACTTCTTCATTAAAATATTTGTTGTTTATAGCTTACCCATGCTGTATGCAGTTAACCAATATCTTCCTTATAAGTGATATTCAGAATAATGTTTTGTCTAATTATTGACACGGGGGGTTACAGGGGAGTAACTCAGTATGTAAAGGGGTCAATTTGGCTATTTCGGGGGGGACTTTCAGTTCTTGTGAAGCATGAAGATGCACTCATAATGCAATAGGTATAATCTTATAATTTGCATGTATTTAAAAAATGATATTTGTATAACTGATAACTGGGGAATTCACAATTTATTAAAAATGTGATTAGGAGTTATTTGGCATTTCCAATAAACTTTTTCTTTTTCTGAAACATTTATCATAATCACTAATCTATTGGAATAAATGCAATGTAAGTCAAATATTGAAATAATATTATAGTGTATTTAAATTTCATCAAATGGATATAGTGTTGTTTGGAACCTGTAAAAATTGTAAACAGGGTCAGTATAGTCTTCTGATTTAATTCTTTATTTTTTTGACTTTTTTGAAACTGGTCATATATAGCTGACCAGTTTAATATCATATTCATCCTGTACAGTTGGTTAGTATTCAAAATTGGGGTTCAAATGATGGGGCTGAGATGTCCTTGTTACTGGGGGCATGAGGGGCGGGGGGTTACATACCAAAATGGTCCTGAAATTAATTTTCCATATAAAACACTTTTCTGGACTTGTGTTCAAACAGGGATTTTACACTCATATTCAATGACTGTAGCATTTTAATTTATTTATTCAAAATTTAATAATTTCTTCTGTTTATAGCCTGAGCTTTGACATGGGTACAAAAACTTTTTTACATTTATTTCATCAAGTTTAAACACTTTTCTGACTAAATGGAAGACAGCTGGTATAAGCAATGGTAGCATCTTTTTGAATATTCAAAATTGTACAAATGATGGGCTTACCAATTCCATACTTTGACCTGAAAGCAAATTTTAGGTCAGTATAATTTGGTTTATATTTCTCTATAATTTCTGGTTCAGATTACCTTCTTTATTCAATGGTTCAATTATTTTCATGTTGTAACTTTGTATCAATTTCTTCGAATGGATAATCACTTGTGAAATTCAGGTTATCTCCCTTCATTTCTTATGATTTTATTGTAGGATTGTACCCCGGTTTCAAAATCTATTGGGGGTTGATGCAGATGCCAGTAGTCTTGAACTTTGATTTGAATTTGAATTTTCACTTCTGGATAATTTTTGCTGAAACAATTTGGGAAACTAGTTGGGAAAACCAATTTACATCCTTATAAGGGTTTCATCATGGATAATCCCCCTATTGCTCAAAATTTTCTTTCTAATATACGATTCTTTAGTTCTGTCCAGTTTTTAGGTTTAGTACACTAAATATGCATACTCTAGATTACGATTTTATTGTCCTTGAAAATCCTAGGTTCAAAGGTTAATCATTGAATTATTTTGATCAAACTCCAATGGTTCAAAATTGTTTAGAAAAATTTAATTTTTTAGGATTATTCATCTGAATTCATACGAATACATCAAAATTTGTACCAACCAAACCATTCAGCGAGCAAACAAATTTATTGGATATTTTTTAATTTCTAACAGACCTTTGGACATGTAGCTTTCCAAAATGGTATATTTGAAAAATATGTAAAAATGCTATAGGGGATCCGCAGAATTAAAACCAAAAATAGATTCCTGGGAAATTGGTTTTTGGGGCTGTTAAGATTTCATAGAGAGGTGAATGTTTCGGAGCCTGCTGATTGGGTTTTTGCTATAACGCACTCTTCAGTTCAATCAAAACTGTTTAAATGTGAATTTGGGCAATAAATTTTAGATTTAAAATTTTATAAAGAAATTTCCAAAAATTCTGTCAAGTGTGTGTCTGACAACATTTTAGGTAATCAATATTGGAATTTCATGACTGTAGTACACTAACTATAATTTTGGTGGTTATAAGTAAAAGTCAACATAAGATGGTTCACCCCCCATATTAAAATTTTTAGCAAGATGGTAGATCTTCATTTCTTTTTATTCACAGGTATACGAGATGCCATTCTTCAAATTAGAACCAAACCCAGGTGACGAGCAGACTTGAAAACTCCATTTAACCTGGACAGCGGCAAACGTTAATATATCGTATATCCAAAAATCATTTTGAAAAAATATGTAAAATGCTATAGGATGACAACCGGATATGACGTTTCCGTCATTCAGCGTCCCTGGACACCATTTGACTGAACCCAAATTGCATGTATTTGACTGGAAATCGAGTGTTGAAGGAACGTTGCTTGTATTTTATACATATTTGGTAGTTATTTTTGATACGGAGGCCTTTCTGTCTTGATAACGATACTGTAAATTGGGGCATTTTGTTAAAAAAATCACATTACACATATGTTGTTAATATAGCTTAGCACATGAACCAATATCTTAGAAAGTGATTATACAGTAGATGTTTATGTCACGATTTTGACACAGGGGTTTTGGGCAGTATGACACAGGGGCTAGGGTCCTGGCCGGGGGGGGGGGGGGGGGGGGGGTTGTACATGTAAGAAGTCAGCTGACTTAGAATACTTAGAATATGAGGTGTATTTCAATGATATTAAGTAAACTTCTATGAATCCCCGCGTGATACACTGTGTGATTAGGAGTTATTCAAGCATAATAATTAGGCTTTAGGCATTATCTCTTTCCCTGTATTTATCTATTTATCATAATCACTAATCTATTTATCTGTACATGTAACTCAAATATTTTATGTATTTATTCATCATATGGATATATAGTGTTGTTTGGTTATGTACAAATATACAGTATAGTCTTCTTTTTCAAAATATTAAGGTGTATAGGTAATAGATCAGGCTGTAGGTCGGTTGTTTTCATTTTGGTTAATCTGGGTTCCTCCAAGTACAATTGACACATCCTTAAATCCTTAAATTGGCCACTTTCTGTTTTTGTGAAACCTCATCGATCTATATCATTTATTCATTTCTTCTGTTTCAGCCGAGCTTTGAACATGGTACTTTTTGGACCGACCAGTTTAACAGCTTATTCCTGACTTGAAGACAGCGCCAAGGGGAGTTAACTCATTTCATGAAAATACAAGACAGAGTTACCTTTCCATAATTGACCTGAGTATTTAATTGTGAGTATAATTTGTTTTTTTTTCTCTATACATTTCTCTCATATACCTCTTTGGTTCAATTATCAGTGTTATTAATTTCTTCGAGATGGATAGTCGAGTGAAATTCGAGTTATCTCCCTTCCATTGTCTGTACATTTGTAGGTCTCTGGTAAACGGGTTTTTTTAGCAGTGAGATGGTGCAATTTTAGAGGTGAATTGTGTAATTCTTTCACTTCCAGATCTTGTAACTGACTAGTATACATCAAGATGTGAGTGAAGGATAAGCTTTATTCTATTTTTCAAAATTCATTTTCTTTCTAATAGCCACGATTCTTAGTTCTGACCAGTTTTTCGGGTTCAAATGTTGCTCTAGATTTGATTTTATCTGTCCTTGGAATCTTTCAGAGGTTAATAATTCCCTTTTTTACATCAATTGGTATACATTTGTAATTTTAGAATCATCTGATTCAGAAAATCAGGGCAAATTTGAAATTTTTGGGGCTATTTTGTATCCATATTTCATTAGCTGCACCGTAATTTCTCTGTGTTATATCAGATATATTATGACATAATATGTTATAATCATTTCTTTATGATATTGTTTATTGATTACTAAGTTATATATCTATAGTATTGAGCCAGTTCTGGAACTTTGATTTGCTTAAATTTTCAGTTTCTGGATATTTTTTGCTAGATATTCCAAAAATGGGGGGTGGGGGTAAAGAATATGAGTTATCTCCCCCTGATCTTCAAGTTTAATTCAGTTGTTCATATTATCCTGTAGTACACTAACTATACTATAGTTATAAGTAAAAGTCAAAAGTCTAGGTTCAAATTTCATTGAAATATTTAAACTTTTATTTCAAAACTGTTTCAATTCTCATAATTTTTCTTACAGGAATCTTCATCGTCGATACGAGTACACAGCTTGCAGTACCAGACCAACCCATGCAGTGAGCAAACTCCCATTTTGGAATCAGACCTTATGGACATGTAGCTTTCCAAAAATGGTAAATTTGAAAAATATGTAAAATGCTATAGGATGACAACCGGATATGACGTTTCCGTCATTCAGCGTCCCTGGACACCATTTGACTGAACCCAATCTGCATGTATTTGACTGGAAATCGAGTGTTGAAGGTATTTTGCTTGTACTTTATAAATATTTGGTAGTTATTGGGTATCCGGAGGCCTTTCTGTTTGATAAGGACACTGTAAATTGGTGGATTTTTGGGAAAAAAATGTCACATTAAAATATGTCCGTTAAAATACGTCCTTTAAAAATCTGAATTCTTCTGACAGGGGTGAGTCGGATTTAACAGAAATTTCATTATTTGACTGGTATGCATTTATGGGCACAGGAAACTAAAAAATGGTCTACAGTATGAACATGGGGGGCTAGGGGGGGGGACCCCCCACATGGGGGGGCGGGGCCAATGTAAAAGAAGGGTCAATTTCTTATTTCCGATTATAATGTGGACTTCATGATTCTTGAAACCAAGCATTATAGCACCCATAAAAGCAATTGGGTGACATCCTTATAGGGTCTTTCCCAATCTATTTACAAATGATGGGGCTCTATTTATCTGACTATGGTCAAAATTTTAATATTTGGTATTCATCAAATAGGATAAGTGTTGTTTGGTTCTCTGAAACAGTCTATAGTCTTCTTTGGGATAGCAATAATTAAATTAAGCTGGTCAGGAATCAAATATTCAGGTTGTTAGGATTGGTGGATTCAAATTGATACTACTGGGTTATAATATGGGACACATTTTACCCCCCATATAACCCTAATCGAGGGGCGTGTAAAAGGGGTCTGTTTTTTTGTTCATTTCCATATAAACTATTTCTTTTTAGTCATTTGAAATTTACCAAGCATGGGATTTATCATTATGCTTGGTAGCATCCTATTATAGGGTACCTTTGAATTCCTTTAAACAAAAACAATTCCTGACCCCCCGGACAGCCCAAGGGGGCGGGGGTAAAAGGGGTCAATTTGAGCTACCTTTCCATATAAACATGAGTATTTTCTCTGAAACCAAACATGGGATAGCACCCATAATCTCAATGGTAGCATCTCATTATAGGGTGGGGATTCAATTATCATTGTTACAAATGATTCGAGATGGATAGTCGAGTGAGATTCGAGTTGGGGGCCATTGTCTGTTACATTTGGGGTCTCTGGTAAACGGGGTCGATTTGGCTGTTTTATTTGCAAATTTAGAGGTGAATTGTGTAATTCTTCAGATCTCTGAAACTGACATGGATATCACCCATGAATGCAATGGTAGCATCCTCTATATAGGGTTGAGGGATTCAATCATATTCTTTTAATAGCCACGAAAAAAAAGGGCTGACCCCATTTTTTTCCTCCAAGGGGGGGTCAGTCAAAAGTTTTCATATTTGGATTTTCCATATCTGGACTTGGAATCTCTTCAAACCCCTAATAATTAGCACCCATTTAATGCAATTGGTTAGCATTCCTGTATTTTAGAATGGGGATTCAGAAATTGTAAATTTGAAATTTTTGGGGCTTTTGTATCCTGATAGGGGGTCAAAAGGGGCAACAAAATAATTTGGCTAATTGTTGTATCAGATATTTCCATTAAAACGAATCTTGTTATAATCACCAAGCATAGATAGCATTGTTTCCATAAATGCAATGGTAGTATCTTAGCCAGTGGGGTATATGATTCTTAGTGAAATTGTTCAAATGAAGGGGGGGGCTGATTTTTTTTGCTACTCCTGGGGGGGGTGGGGGTCAAAAAGGGGTCCAATTTGTTTAATATTTCCATCCATAAACAACTTCTACTCTGAAACTAACATAGGATAGTTCACCATAATGCAAAATTTCATTGAAATATCTTATAGGGGGTGGGGATTCAAAATTTTTCTTACAAATGATGGGGCTGACCCCCTTGGGGCCTGAGGGGCAGGGGGGTCATGTTGGGTCAATTTGGCTAGACCTTATAAAACGACATGACTTTTCTCTAAAATTGGTAAATTTATGAGATAGTAAAACTATAATGCATTGGCAATGGTAGGAATCGTTATAACATGGGGGAGTGGGATTCAAAATTGTACAAATGACGTTTCGTCCCCCCGGGGGCCTGGGGGAGGGGTCAAAAGGGGTCAATTTGGCTATTTCCATTATTGATTCTTCTCTTCCCAAGCATCTGACATGCACTCATAATGGAATGGTGTTAGAGGTATCGTTATAGGGTGGGGATTAAAATTGTACAAATGATGGGGGCTAGACCCCCCGGGGGCCTTGAAGGGTGGATTTTCAAAAATATACATTCATTTGTATTTCCATATAGCTTGACTTCTTCTCTGTGAAACAGAAGCATGTTTTATTCACGATTATGATAGCACCACAGTATGCAAGGGGCTATGGTAGCAATCTTATAGGGTGGGGTATTAAGTAATTCTTTACTTAGATAGAATATGATGTGTATTTACCAATTATATATTTAGTATAAACTTCTCTGAAAATCAATGATACTTCTGTGATTAGGAGTTTATTCAAGCATCAATGGTAATCTATTTCCTTTCCCATCTTTTCATACTTATAAATGACTTTTTTTCATAATTCATTTATCTGCATGTAACTCAAATATTTTATATCATAATATGCAATTTCATTTGGATATATAGTGTTGTTTGGTTTTAAAATAAACAAATAGTCTTCTTTTTGAAATTAAAGGTTTAAGCCTGGTCAGGAAGGAATAGGTAATAATTCAGTCAATTTAGGATGGATTTCCATTTGGGTTAAATTACTTGGTTTCCTCTTATTGACATTCATCCTAAATGGCCATGGAACCTAATGGATAATAAATGGTTTTCCTTACAGGGTTTTTGAAATTGTTCATTAATTTATTTGACTCTTTCATTTTTGGGGCAATTTCAGGGGTCAAAAGGGGTCAAAAATTTATACATTTCTTTTCTTTCTGTTTAAATTCCCAAAAGCTTGGTGAACTGAACCTTTATGGGGGGACCAAGTTTAAAGCATATTTATCCTGACATGAAGACAGCGCCTGGGGAGTTAAATGGTTCTTCATGAAAATACTATAACATATATTTACCTTTATACATATTGCATCCAAAATTGACCTGAGTAGTATTCATTGTGAGTATAATTTTTGTTTTTTTTTTCTCTATATATTTCTCTCTCTATATACCTCTTTGGTTCAATTATCAGTGTAATTTAATTTTCTTCGAGATCTGATAGTCGACTTTTTTGAAATTCAGTTATCTCCCTTCCATTGTCTGTACATTTGTAGGTCTTCTGGTAAACGGGTTTTTTTAGCAATGAGATGAGGTGCAATTTAGAGGTGAATTGTGTACAAATCTTTACTTCCAGATCTTGTAACTGACTAGTTATACATCAATATGTGAGTCATGAAGGATAAGTTGATTTTATATATTTTTCAAAATCATTTTCTTTCTAATAGCCATGATTCTTTAGTTCAACCAGTTTTTCGGGTTCAAATGTTGCTCAGATTTGATTTTATCTGAATGGAATTTCTTTCAGAGGTTAATAATTCCCTTTTTTACATCAATTGGTATACATATTTTTGTAATTACCTTTTAGAATCATCTGATCAGAAAATCAGGGCAAATTTGAAATTTTTGGGGCTATTTTGATATCCATATTTTAAAAAATGCACCGTAATTTCTCTGTATGTGTTTATATCAGATATACTTTAAACATAATATGTTATAATCATTTTTTATGATATTCTATTTTTACTAAGTTATATATTTAGTATTGAGCCAGTTCTGGAACTTTGATTTGCTTAAATTGTTCAGTTCTGGGATATTTTTTTTTGCTAGAAATTCCAAAAATGGGGGGTGGGGGTCCATGAACTATGAGTTATCTCCCCCTGATAATCAAGGGGTTGGTCATATTTAGCTGTAATACATAACTATTTATACTATAGTTATTAAGTAAAAGTCAGTCATTCTTGACAGGGGGTTCATAATTAAATTTCATTTAAATAAGTTTTATTTTTCATTTTTCAACAGGAAACAGGAACATTTTAATTCTCACTAATTTTTCTTACAGGAATTAAAATCATTTTATTACGAGTGCATAGCTTGCAGTACCAGACCAACCCAAAATTAGTGACGAGGTCTTTCCTGACAAAAACTCCTGATTTACAGGAATCAGACCTTATATTGTAAATCAATTTTTTCACATGGATTTTTGCTTTTCCAAAAATGGTAAATTTGAAAAATAAACATGTAAAATGCTAGTAGGATGACAACCGGATTATTGACGTTACGTTTGGTCATCATTCAGCGTCCCTGGACACTTTCATTTGACTACACTGAACCCAATCTGCATGTATTTTGACTGGAAATCGAATGTTTGAAGGTATTTTGCTTGTATTTTATATTTTGCATATTTTGTAGTTATTTTTAGTACGGAGGCCTTTCTGTCTTGATAACAACACTGTAAATTGGAGGATTTTGTTAAAAAAATCACATTACACATATGTTGTTAATATAGCTTAGCACATGAACCAATATCTTAGAAAGTGATTATACAGAAGATGTTTATGTCACGATTATGACACAGGGGTTTGGGGCAGTATGACACAGGGGCTAGGGTCCTGGCCGGGGGGGGGGGGGGGGGGGGGGGGGGGGTACATGTTAGAATTCTGCTGACGTAGAATAATATGATGTGTATTTCAATGTTATTTAGTAAACTTCTTTGAATCCGCGTGATACACTGTGATTAGGAGTTATTCAAGCCTAATATTAGGCTTTAGGCATTATCTCTTTCCCTGTATTTATCTATTTATCATAATCACTAATCTATTTATCTGTACATGTAACTCAAATATTTTATATATAAAATTCATCAAATGGATATAGTGTTGTTTGGTTCTGTAAAATAACAGTATAGTCTTCTTTTTCAAAATTAAATGTTTAAGACTGGTCAGGAATAGGTAATAGATTCAGGCTGTAGGACGGTGGTTTTTTTAATTTTGATACTCTGGGTTCCTCCAAGTATTGACACATCCTTAAATGGCCATGAACCCCTAATCGATCTATATAAAACACTTCTGTTTTTGTGTTCATTAATCAGCTACTTTAACTCTTTCATTTTAGTCATTTATTTATTAATTTATACATTTTTCATTTCTTCTGTTTCAGCCGAGCTTTGACCATGTACCTTTTGGGCCGACCAGTTTAAACAGCTTTTTCCTGACATGAAGACAGCGCCAAGGGGAGTTAACTCATTTCATGAAAATACTAGACAGAGTTTACCTTTCCATAATTGACCTGAGTATTTAATTTGTGAGTATAATTTGTGTTTTTTTTCTCTATACATTTCTCTACATATACCTCTTTGGTTCAATTATCAGTGTTATTAATTTCTTCGAGATCGAGATGGATAGTCGAGTGAAAATTCGAGTTATCTCCCTTCCACCCATGTCTGTACATTTGTAGGTCTCTGGTAAACGGAGTTTTTTTAGCAGTGAGATGGTGCAAATTTTAGAGGTGAATTGTGTAATTCTTTCACTTCCAGATCTGTAACTGACTAGTTTACATCAATATGTGAGTGAAGGATAAGCTTTAATTCTATTTTTCAAAAAATCATTTTCTTTCTAATAGCCACGATTCTTAAGTTCTGACCAGTTTTTCGGGTTCAAACGTTGCTCTAGATTTGATTTTATCTGTCCTTGGAATCTTTCAGAGGTTAATAATTCCCTTTTTTACATCAATTGGTATACATTTGTAATTTTAG
>NW_027187872.1:0-58835 GCF_041381155.1 Argopecten irradians
ATTCTCACAATCTATAACATTTTCTCTGTTGTTATATATATCTGTTCTGAAACCTAACGCAGTTAATCTTTTATGTAAATACAAATTTTGAATTCCACGAATTTAGCCGGGAGTAGCCGATCTTCGCTGATCCTAGATTAGATAAGACGGTTAGACCGAACCTATTTAATTGGCCAACTCGCATTATATCATTGAAGTCACATCAGTCTCGCTTGTATAAATTGGTGCACAGGGTAAGAGAAACGGAATCATTCCATTTCACCCTCTTACAAAGATTCTTATAATATAAGCTGTCGAACACTCGGCAAAGCCTCGATCGTGTTTGACAACTCAAGAATCTTACCTCATTGGTTGAGATTCTCCTGTCTCACACCAAAAGGGGTGAAATATTTATTTATATATTATTGCCTTCTTTTGAGGGCACTGTGGTCTTATAGTGTTGTCGAATGATATAAATTCCTAGTTATTGCCCTTAACTACCATTAAAAGTTTACGCAGTTCAATCGGAGCCTATTTCCTGTTACCTATATGTTCGCTCAGATCACGACCACTGTTCAGGATACTAATATGGCGGCATTGAAGGAACTCCGGCGACTGCGGGACGAAGAACGTACTCTGGTGAACATAGCATCAAAAGTTAGCGACCAACTCAACCGTCTGAAGGTTTGAAGCATTGAATGCCATCTGAAAATCAGCTGGCACTTGGATACATTTTTTCTAAATAACGTTAACTAGACTCAATGTAGTCTACATTCCAATGCTCGTTCACAAAAACCAATCTTTTTGGAAGAACGTTTTGTTGTTGATCAGGTCGGGGATAGCTCGTATAAGGTATATACAGGATATTCCTGCATTTGAGTAACAGTCCTGTATTTGAGGGATAATTTTGTTACGCAAATGCAGGATTCTGTGCATATTACAAACCAGGTGAGAGATACAGGCCCTCTGGGCCACTTGTTCCTGGGTCATAGGCATCTTGCATGTTGTTTAGTAGGTCCTAGTCCGCTAAAACTGGACCATAATCGCAGGCTCAAAATTCTGACTGATCGCCTGTTTATGGTCAGCTACCTACTGCTCTTGAAAAGCCGGGGATTGTAGTACAAATCTGGCGACAGCGATTATGGGACTTCTGTAGGTTTAATTGGGGTCAGAAAGTAGTATTAACAGTTAAAAGAAAACATTTGGCACTCACTTTAATACATGTCACATCCCAACTCATCACATAAATGATGCTATGTCCCTAGTTATGGTCGAGACGTCCTAGAATCAATGTTTGGGTAGCCATCTTTGAAGACTGAAAGTTAATTTTAACACCCAATCAGACAGCTGGGATCGATTTCCGGTGAAATTCGACGATTCTAATTGGCTGTTAAAATTAACTTTTGGTCTTCAAAGATGGCTACCGAAACACTGATTCTTGGACGTCTCGAACATAACTAGGGACATAGCATCGTTAATGTGATGAATTGGGATGTGACATGTATTAAAGTGAGTGCCAAACGTTTTCCTTTAACTTTAAATGCATATATTTGACCCCAAACCAACATGCAGAATTCTCATAATCGCTGTCGCCAGATTTGTACTACAATCCCCGACTTTTTAAGAGCAGTAGGTAGCTGACCATAAACAGGCGATCAGTCAGAATTTTGAGCCTGCGATTATGGTCAGTTTTAGCGGACTAGTTGTTTAGTAGTGTAAAGAATCCTTCTCACTTATAAATCCTTGGGTCAAATCCATGGGTAAATATTTGTCATAAATTTTATTTTGTCAAATTCACTTTTAACGTTATAGAAAGTGGGAAAGATGAGGCAAATAGTTCTGTGTAGTGTAGATCAACTCTTATTTGTGTATGATTTACTTTCAATTGTGTTAACAGTGTTATGAATTTGAACAGACTTGTATGTTTTGTGTTAAAGTGTTATGAATTTGACATACAGACTTGTATGTTTGTGTTAACAGTGTATATGAATTTGACATACAGACTTGTATGTTGTGTTGACAGTGTTATGGAATTTGACATACAGACTTGTATGTTGTGTTAACAGTGTTATGAATTTGACATACAGACTTTTATGTTGTGATTACAGTGTTATGAATTTGACATACAGACTTTTATGTGTTTGACAGTGTTATGAATTTGACATATAGTGTAGTTTGACATAAAACTTGTATGTTTTGACATTTTGACATACAGACTTGTATGTATGAATTTGACAATTTGACTTGTATGTTATGTAACAGTGTTTGGCTATGAATTCTTGACATAGACTTGTATGTTTGTGTAAATTAACAGTGTTATGAATTTGACATACAGTTGTATGTTGTGTGACAGTGTTAGTTTGAATGTGACATACTGGCTTGTAATTTTGTTGTGTTAACAGTGTTATGAATTTGACATACAGACTTGTATGTTTGTGTTAACAGTGTTATGAATTTGACATGCAGACTTGTTATGTTGTGATTACAGTGTTATGAATTTTGACATACAGACTTGTATGTTGTGTTGACAGTGTTATGAATTTGACATATATGACTTGTATGTTTGTGTTAACAGTTGAATTTGTCATACAGACTTGTATGTTGTGTTGACAGTGTTATTTGACATACAGACTTGTATGTTTGTGTTAACAGTGTTATGAAATTTGACATGCAGACAGTGTTATGAATTTGACATACAGACTTGTATGTTGTGTTAACAGTGTTATGAATTTGACATACAGGCTTGTATGTTGTGTTAACAGTGTTATTGAATTTGACATACTAGACTTGTATGTTGTGATTACAGTGTGTTATGAATTTGACATACAGACTTGTATGTTGTGATTGACAGTGTAATGAATTTGACATACAGACTTGTATTTTGTGTTGACAGTGTTATGAATTTGACATGCAGACTTGTATGTTGTGAATTGACAGTGTTATGAATTTGACATGCAGACTTGTATGTTGTGTTAACAGCGTTTATGAATTTGACATACAGACTTGTATGTTAACTTGTATGTGTTGATATTATAATGAATTTGACATGCAGATTTGTATGTTAAAAATGTGTTGATAGTATAATGAATTTGACATGCAGATTTGTATGTTGTAGGTTGAGGAACTAGCCCTCGTGAGTATGATTCGTCAATATTCAACTCGGTCTGATGAGGAGAAAACAACACAAGAAAACCAGTCACATCAGGTATTACAAAATATTGTGACAGTATTTAGACTTATGAGATTTTTAACCCAAAATTACACCCCCTCCAGATAGATTTTTTTTCTTGAACAAAGTTTAAAACCAAACATCAATGTATGTCTGCTTGTAATTTATAACTAGATCTAAATGCTTTTTAATTAAAGAAAAATTAAATAATTTTTCATTTTTGTTTTATTTTTTTTTAATATTATTATTTTTGATTTATTTTTTAAAAAAATCAGGTAATTGATATATTTATAATGAAGAATAAATTAACAGACAATTAAAGACAGATTTTTGTACAGTGATGTTGTGGATGAACTTAGACTGTCTTAAGTGACTCCCTGTCTTATGTGACTTTTTGTGATGGTCCCTTGGAAAGTCACATTTAAGACAGTCTCAACTGTAACTTATAAGTTTATGTTGGTAAAGAAACACTATATACTCCCCTTATCTGGAGGAGTTGATCATGAAATTATATACATGTACACCTGGTATCCCTCAAGGATCAGTTTTAGGGCCATGCATTGCTAATTGTAATTTTCGTAAATGATTTACCAGACATTGTAAAATCTGATATGTATCTATTTGCGGATGACACAAAAATATTCATAAAAAAGTAAAAGAATACATGTGATTAAAGTTGAAGAAGACAAATTAGAAACGTGTACTACAATATGATTTAAATGCCATGGGATTTTGGAGTGCTAAATGGTTACTGAACCCAGAAAAATACATGTCAGATATTGAAAGATATTGGAGTAACCATTGACCCAGATTTATCATTTGAAGACCACATCAGTGAAAAAGTAAACAAAGCAAATAAGATTTTTGGACTTTTAAGGTGAACATTTCACTTCATGAACTACAAAACTTTTCTTCCCTTATACAAAAGTCTAATCAGAACACAACTGGATTATACAAGCTCTGTGTGAACACCAATTAAGGTAAAGGATGTACCGTATTCGACCCAATAAGCACCCATGTCCCTATAAGCACCTCTCCCCATTTTTAAGGCCTTGCAGATTCCAATTGCCCTAGTATAAATAAAGACCAAAACTACACAAAACTGTATAGGTTTGCTATAATTTCGTCTTATTAGCACCTTTTCATTTTTTTTTTTCATTTTTTTTAAACAGCTTGGGCACACATTGGGTCAAATACGGTAGGCAAAATTGAATCGGTTCAAAGAAGAACCGCGAAAAGTTTATCAGCCATGAAAAAATTAATATACCAGGAAAGACTACAAAAACTTGAACTGCCTAGTTTAACATATTAGGAGACATGATCAAGCTCTATAGAATCACAAATAGCCATTACAACAAGGAATCTCGCAAGTTCTTTAAACTTTGAAAAGATGTTGGATGTAGACAGGGCGGTCAAGGTCATTCCAAAATGCTTTTCCCATAACATTATAAGACTAACAGAAAAAGAAATAGCTTTTCAATAACAACAGTCAAATGGTGGAATAGCCAAAAAGAGGATATTGTATCTACGCCCAAATATACATACCTTTAAATAGACTGGATAAATTATTGTGTAAACATGATATCATATATATAACTATAGGGCAACTATATCATAAAAAAAAAATGAACTGTAATATTAATTGATATTGTTTTGGGTCCGGTGTACAGGAACATATTTAATGTGTTCCTGTACTGCAAAACTACTATACTATACCAATAAACGCCTCCATTCCATGGATTTAACGATATTTTACCACTGCGTGATGGTTATATTATTAGATTATAACACAACCATTATATTCCATATTAGATGGAATTGTGAGTCTTTCAAATATGATCAAATCACGATGGTAAAGTGTGACGAGGAAAGAAGTCAAGTTAACTGTGACAGACTAATGTGTCATTAGCACATTCAGAAAGACTTAAAATATGGATGACCTACAGAAAGAGTATAAAATATGACTGACGTACAGAAAGAGTATAAAATATGGCTGACGTACAGAAAGAGTATAAGATATGGCTGATGTATAGAAAGAGAATAAGATATGGCTGATGTATAGAAAGAATATGAAATATGGCTGACGTATAGAAAAAGTATGAAATATTGCTGACGTATAAAAAGAGTATAAAATATGGCTGATGTACAGAAAGAGTATAAAATATGGCTGATGAACAGAAAGAGTATAAAATATAGCTGATGAACAGAAAGACTTCAAATATGGCTGATGTATTTTTATACAGAAAGCGTATAAAATATGGCTGACATATAGAAAGAGAATGAAATATGCAGCATGCTTTAAAGCCCGCAGTATGATGCCAGCATACAATACAGCATAATTATACTGCAATCATGCTTTATATTGTAGATTTGAAACAGATTGCAGCATGGCGCCGTGCTGTAATACAGCACATGCTGTAATTATGCTGTAATTTCTGGTTACAGTGTTGATAGCAAGGTGACGGCTTTGACCTCTTATGTCTTGATTGTTGGTAGTGTTATTTTATATTATACCTTTATCTGTATATTTTCTTTCATATTTTTCAGATAACTCTGAAAACGGAGACAGTCGGCGTTGAGGGAGAGGACAACAAACCAACAGAGTTACCTACCTTGGACCTTTCTGTCCAGTCTACGACGGGACATGTTCACCAGTTTGGTGAGTAGATCTCATTAGCAAACAGAGTTGAATTTTTTGTTAAGAGTTACTTCCCTTTTCTAGAGTCATAGTTGACCTTTGTCCTCTCTTTACGGTTTACTGAAGAACGTGACAACTTTGAGTCTAGTTTATGTTGTAAACAACTTGAATTGTCTCCCCTTGGTGATAGCTTATTGTGTTTGCAGTAATTATATATACTTCCCTTTACAAAAGTTTTCCATTAACAAGATTTCAAGTCATTTCCATTTGATATCACTCTTTGTAATAAAACTACAAACTTACACTCATTATTAATGAGCCTATTAAACAAGTTACCTACCTTAAGGATCTTTAAGGCAGTTTTTGTTTTTTATACAGTTTGACTTGTTGCATCTAGTCGTTTGTTTTTGAATTAATGACAGACCTCGTAATGAAGGACCAAGGTGAGCTTTATGCCATACCGTGGCGTCCGGCGTCCGGCGTCCGTCATCCGTCGTCCGTCCGTCAACAATCGACTTCTTCTCACCATAACCACTGGTCGGAATTCCACAAAATTTGACTGGTTGCTTCCTTATGGGTTACTGACTGAAAATTGTACAAAAAATTGGGCTGACCCCCCAGGGGCCTGAGGGGTGGGGCCAAAAGGGGCTAATTTGTCTATTTCCATATAAACGACTTCTTCTCTGAAACTAAGCATGGGATAGCATCCATCCTGCAATGGTAGCATCCTTATATGGTGGGGATTCAAAATTGTACAAACGATGGGGCTGACCCCCAGGGGCCTGTGGGACGGGGCCAAAAGGAGTCAATTTGGCTATTTCCATATAAACGACTTCTTCACTGAAACTAAGCATGGAATAGCACTCATAATGCAATGGTAGCATCCTTATAGGGTGGAGATTCAAAATTGTACAAATGATGTGGCTGACCCCCCGGGGTCCTGAGGGGCGGGGTCAAAAAGGGTCAATTTGGCTATTTCCATATAAACGACTTCTTTTCTGAAACTAAGCATGGGATAGCACTTATAATGCAATGGTAGCATCCTTATAAGGTGAGGATTCAAAATTGTACAAATGATGGGGCTGACCCCCGGGGCCTTAGGTGCGGGGCCAAAAAGGTTAATAAGGCTACTATTTTCATATAAATTACTTCCTCTCTGAAACTATGTATTGGATAGCATATTCGTATGGTATCTATAGCATTATTATATGGTTGGGATTCAAAATTAAACAAATCATGGAGTCAATTTTGCTATTTTCCTAATTGTAAGAGTCTTTGTGATTTTTGAATCACTAATTACTAAATTACAGAATTACTCAAAAAAAAACCCAAAAAACCAGGTGATCAATACAGGCCCTCTGGGCCTCTTGTTTAAAACTCATGATTTGTGATGAAACACTTCATTTTTTTTTTTTCGCTTTTGTAGATGAGGAAGAAGAGGAAGATGAAGATGATATAGAGGCGATACTCAAACTGTGATCATGAAGCAGTCCACTTGTCACTGACCAGTGGTCAAGATTTCCATACAGAATGACTGTCCTTAAAGCTGATATACAACACAATATGTCCGGTGCACAAGTTTCCGATATAGATGTGATACTCAAGCTGTGACCATGGAGCACTTGTCACTGACCACTGGTCAAGAATTCCGGAGAGAATGACGGCACTTGTCAGCCGGAGCGACCACAGCAATGGTCCGTAGCACAAATTCCTAAACATGGAATAGGACTTGTCAGATGGACAACGGAAACTATTTCAAAGCTGTCTCAGGTCGAGTCTCCACAGGTCAGTCATCAGTGTCTCAGTCGTGTGGTTGAGTCTCCACAAATGTCATCAAGCTGTCTAGGTCATGGAATAGGACTTGTCAGCTGATTCGTGTGGAGAACTATCACGGTCGTGTTGGAAAAACTCAGGTTTTCGTGTGGAGAGTCTCCATGCTGTTCAGGGTCGTGTGGCTGTTCAGGCCGTGTCATGCTTCAGGACTTTTAACATACAAGTTCACAGACCGTGATGTCCTGTGTGGATTACAACATGATGTCATGACTATAACATACAATGTCACAGACCGTGAGTTCCTCTGTGGATTACAACATGACTATAACATACAAGTTCACAGACCGTGATGTTCTGTGTGGATTACAACACGATGTCATGACTATAACATACAAGTTCACAGACTGTGATATCCTGTGTGGATTACAACACGATGTCATGACTATAACATACAAGTTCACAGACCGTGATGTCCTGGATTACAACACGATGCCATGACTATAACATACAAGTTCACAGACCGTGATTTCCTGTGTGGATTACAACATGACTATAACATACAAGTTCACAGACCGTGAGTTCCTGTGTGGATTACAACAGGACTATAACAAATTACATACAAGTTCACAGACTGTGATTTCCTGTGTGGATTACAACATGACTATAACATACAAGTTCACAGACCGTGAGTTCCTCTGTGGATTACAACATGACTATAACATACAAGTTCACAGACCGTGATTTCCTCTGTGGATTACAACATGACTATAACATACAAGTTCACAGACCGAGAGTTGTCTCTGTGTGGATTACAACATGATGTCATGACTATACATACAAGTTCACAGACCGAGAGTTCCTGTGTGGATTACAACATGACTATAACATACAAAGTTCAAGTTCACAGACCGTGAGTTCCTGTGTGGATTACAACATGACTATAACATACAAGTTCACAGACCGTGAGTTCCTGTGTGGATTACAACAGGACTATAACAAATTACATACAAGTTCACAGACTGTGATTTCCTCTGTGGATTACAACATGACTATAACATACAAGTTCACAGACCGAGAGTTCCTCTGTGGATTACAACATGATGTCATGACTATAACATACAAGTTCACAGACCGAGAGTTCCTGTGTGGATTACAACATGACTATAACATACAAGTTCACAGACCGTGAGTTACTCTGTGGATTACAACATGACTATAACATACAAGTTCACAGACCGTGAGTTCCTGTGTGGATTACAACATGACTATAACATACAAGTTCACAGACCGTAAGTTCCTGTGTGGATTACAACATGACTATAACATACAAGTTCACAGACCGTGAGTTACTCTGTGGATTACAACATGACTATAACATACAAGTTCACAGACTGTGAGTTACTCTGTGGATTACAACATGACTATAACATACAAGTTCACAGAACGTGATGTCCTGTGTGGATTACAACATGACTACATACAAGTTCACAGACCGTGATGTCATGAATATATTCAACAAAAAATTTCTAAGATTGTGAATCTGTAAACAATAAAGGCTAATATACATATATAGGATCTTACATGAGTACTAGTTTCATTTCATATATCGCCAAGGCTCGCAAAAATAAAATCTTGTTAGACTTGTTTCATAAAATCTCATATGAAATGAACACAAATTTAAGATACTATTTATCACATATCTACAAATACCTACATAACAAAGAATTTCACGTCAAAATGTATTCCGAAAATCTAGCAGAGGCCACCATTTTGTCCTGCCGTCCTCTTAATCATGACGTCACGTCATTTTTGTGTCGCCTGCAACGCAAGGGCGACACTTAGGTATCACTATGTCGGCGTTGTCGGTGTCCTCGGCGTCGGCGTCCGGGAAACGGTTTCTGTGCGATAACTGAAGTATTTATTGTCCGATTTCAACCAAATTTGGTGTATAGCTTTATATCAATGAGATCTCAGATGAGTTTGATAATGGTCAATATCCGTCAATATTTACAAGAGTTACGGGACTTTAAAATCGTCAAAAGAGAAAAATCCATGGTTTCCGCTCGATAACTGAAGTATTTATCGTCCAATTTCAACCAAATTTCATAAATTGTTTTATATCAATGAGTTCTCGGATGAGTTCGATAATGGTCGAAATCAGTCAATATTTGCAAGAGTTACGGAACTTTAAAATCGTCAAAACAGAAAAATCCATGGTTTCCGCTCGATAACTTAAATATTTATCGTCAACCAAATTTCATATATTGTTTATATCAAAGAGACCTTGGATGAGTTCAATATAACTTAAATATTTATTGTCCGATTTCAACCAAATTTGGTATGTTGCTTTATATTAATGAGATCTTAAATGGGTTCGATCCTGGTCAAAATTTGTTAATATTTGCAAGAGTTACAGGACCTTAAAATAGTCGAAACATGGCTTCCGCTTGAAAGCATTAGTATTTATTGTCCGATTCCAACCAATTTGGTATATTGCTTTATATCAATGAGATCTTAGATGGGTTCGATACTTTTCAAAATCCATCAATATTTGCAAGAGTTATGGAACTTGATTTCTTCACCTAAATTATAATCAATATTTTCAACTGTAAATAACTATTTTTTGTGATGCTGCGCAGGCGACACATCCACTTCCGTGGAATTCTTGTTCCTGGCGTTATTTTATTGTCTGACGTCACAATGAATTTCCAGCCAATCAAAATCGTTCCAGGTCATATTACACTAATGACATGCAAAAATATTTCACTTGCGAAATCACTGGATAGCAGACGGATTATGTGATAAATATAGAATACCATCCATTTGTTGTTCCTCCGTTAAAATTGTTTCCTTGGATTCAAAGTGAATAGTCGGGCAAAGGAAACCAGTGTAAATGCATTCATTGGCCTTCAAAAGGTCCTCACATATAAAAACGATTTTTTCCACTACGTATATACTCTTTCAAAATGCCCTAAAGTTTTTGAAAATCCTTAATCATTATCCAATAGAGAATGTCCTAACAAAATTTAGTAAAAACCCCAAAATGGCTTAAAGATTTTGAAATCAGTCTAAAACACTGCTTATGGCTAGTTATTGATTGTGACGTCATGTGTTTGGTAGCATAACATCATAACTTTCAGAGAAAATGATGTGAGTTTACTCACCCACAAGGGAGGTAATTAATAACTTTGTAACGTGACTGAATATGTTAACCATCAATGCTGTATATATATGTTGTCTGTCCCAAAGGAGAAACGGTTACATTCAATTTCTCAAAATATAACTATAGAAGTTTAACATTTTATTAACTACCATTATCATGTGCAATAATTAGGGTGTAATTATACTAATAGGTTTTCGGGCGAAGAAAATATGTTTGATTTTCTTACACATTGTTACACCTATTACATCTGAGGTATTACATCTGAGGTAATGTTTTGACATCCGAGGTAATGTTTTTTACATCATCGAGGTAATGTTTTACACTGAGGTAATACATGAGGGGTACATGTTTTACATTGAGGTAATGTTCTACATCTGAGGTAATGTTTTACATCTGAGGTAATGTTTTACATCTGAGGTAATGTTTTACATCTGAGGTAATGTTTTACATCTGAGGTAATGTTTTACATCTGAGGTAATGTTTTACATCTGAGGTAATGTTTTACATCCGAGGTAATGTTTTACATCCGAACATCTGAGGTAATGTTTTACATCTGAGGTAATGTTTTACATCTGAGGTAATGTTTTTTTACATCCGAGGTAATGTTTTTACATCTGAGGTAATGTTTTACATCTGAGGTAATGTTTTACATCCGAGGTAATGTAATGTAATTTTACATCTGAGGTAATGTTTTACATCTGAGGTAATTCTGAGGTAATGTTCTACATCCGAGGTAATGTTTTACATACCTGAGTGTTAATACATCAGAGGTAATGTTTTACATCTGAGGTAATGTTTTACATCAGAGGTAAATGTTTTACATCTGAGGTAATGTTTACATCCGAGGTAATGTTTTACATCCGAGGTAATGTTTTACATCCGAGGTAATGTTTTACATCCGAGGTAATGTTTTACATCTGAGGTAATGTTTTACATCCGAGGTAATGTTTTACATCCGAGGTAATGTTTTACATCCGAGGTAATGTTTACATCGAGGTAATGTTTTACATCCGAGGTAATGTTTTTACATCCGAGGTAATGTTTTACATCCGAGGTAATGTTTTACATCCGAGGTAATGTTTACATCGAGGTAATGTTTTTACATCCGAGGTAATGTTTTACATCGAGGTAATGTTTTACATCCGAGTTAATGTTTTACATCCTAGTTAATATTTTACATCCGAGGAGTTCTAATTGAGTTATTGATTGTGATGTAATTGTTTTGAAATTTAATCTCTGTAAAAATTTAAGATGGGGTGCTTGTGAACACATGATGTCACAATCGATACCTACCCGGCCGGAAGGGCAGATAACTCTGTAATATACAAATACCAAACAGGTTGGTTAGCTTATCTCCAACTTCAATGGTCACTGTTTGCCTGTATGGTGAACTCGGACAGAAAAACACTCCCCTATATCTTATTAATTACAGGCCACGTAATTATATGTGATGTTATCAAATACATAATGATAAATTCATCAATTTTGACACTCCAATTTAATAATCCTGTTCATTTTCTCAGTCAACTGACTGTAGATGATGGCTTGTGATTAAAATCAAGATTTATATTGTCACTCGTATAGGATTTGACAACATCTCATTAGGGGTCATATTCTTGTGACCTTTCAAATTGAGCATTCAGGCCTTTTTAATAAGTATGGGGCAAAATTTGCCTGTAAAGCACAAGTTACACTCATAACCAGCCAAAGTTTTTCACGAGCAGGGTTTTGACATCCATATATAAGCTGGTGCTTAGAAGATTTTATCAATCAGTTACCTGAGGAAATATCCCGACACCACAAGACCGCCACCTCTGTGTAGCCACCTCTATTCTCCAGGGGTTACTATCACCTATGTTATATCCACCTCTGGACTAGCTCATTGTAAAACTGCAGGCTTTTCAGGAGAAAAAAACTGACCAATCACAGACCTGCAGAGACTTCCTTTGATGACCAAAAAAGAGAGAGTGACGCTAATCTTCATTTATTGTCAATCAGTGTAACTTTATTCTATTCTTTTGATATACATCAAATGACCAAATTATCTGTGTCACTTTTTGCCTTCCGTTTTGCTATGATATAGTCCATGGGTGGATGTAACGACAGTGATAGTAACCCCTGGAGTGTCGAGGATACTGGGTAGCAAGTTTGAATCACATGTGAGTGAGGCAGATACCTACTGCTGGTCAGTGTTTTTTCCAGGAACTCAGACTTCAACCTCCCAAACCTGACAGGGTTTTATTAGTTTAACGTCCCATTAACAGCCAGGGTCATGTAAAGATGGGTCAGGTTTGTTGATGGAGGAAAGCCGGAGGAAAACCAGCAACCAGCAGTCAGTACCCAGCAACTGCTCAACGTGGGATTCGAACTTGTGATCCAGAGTTGGAGGGCTTGTGGTAATATGTCAGGACATCTAACTATTCGCCACCGTGACCCCCGGCATGTCCTTAAATGACTGGTTGTTAAAAGGAATTCAAACCATACAATAGCAATACATCAAACCAATATGGCTGGTACAGTGATTTCTGGGATCGTAGCAATATAACAAACCAACACAGTCTTCAGTTTGATATTTTAATGACTCTTTCACGTCCAATCTTCTCACATTATTTCTTTTACTACAACTGTCATACATGTGTCGCCGACAAATTTTAAACTTGTGTATCTGAGAAATTTTCAATGTCGGGACACATATCACAAATATAATTATGACAATGAAAAAAAATAAACTTAATCCCACCGTTTTAATCTCTATCTTCAGATACTCAGATAAGTTTAAAGATGCTCCACCGCCGACAGAGCATAAATGATACCCATCATTTGAACAATAATTGGTGTTCAATCGTGTATGTATATGTCTAATTAACACAAGAATTAATTTAAAATGATTTATTTTGCTTTTGGTACATACACAATCAGTACTGCATTCCTAATTGGACTAGTGCTACAGAATTTTTTCGGGATGCAATTTATTATTTATGATAATTTAATTATCTTGAAGTAAAATTAGAAGCTCAAACTTTTCAGTGGTGGTAATGGTGTAAAGTAAGTAACTTTTGTAACTGAAGAAAATACTAAATCGTCTGCTACTGTTTTTGATAGAGAAAAAATACCATTTGTCAGCGGTGGAGCATCTTTAATTAAATAATTGATCTGAACATAATGTAAGCATTGTTTAGCTTCTTGAAATCGATATTTTACTTTGAATAATAAAAAGAAAAATTATTACAGTATTCTCAAATCTTTGTGATGTCATTCATACATTAACCATCTGTAACAATGAAATAATCCGACAACATTACCATTAATATAACGGGATCATCTTATCTTCATGATCAGAAAATATCTTCAGTTCATTCAGCTCTGATTTTTTCTGTGATAAGCCTAGAGATAAAATCAAGCTCAGCGTTTCGTGTGATATCTGTAAATGTTGTATATATTGTACATTTTCACTTGACTATATATGAGTCTTTATCTCAATATGTTATCAAGTCTACATAAAGACTATCATTATTATTATCTACACAATGGAGTTGTCTCCTCTTACCTTAGTACAATGGTTCAATAAGAGTACAATTTTTACTCATTCACCCCTGAAGACACATTTAGACTCTCCTAAAACAAAGACTAGAGCAGTCCATTGTGAAATTTCAGGGGTGAACCAGTTAATTCATATCATAACGACTGTGAACGTAGGGTATTGAAGCGGTGAAGCCTAAAACCTAACTGCACAGAGTTGGATCCCCGTTACATATGTGGAAAGGTCAGGGGTCATCTTCTAATTATGTGAGTTTTCTTCAAGCACTGCGGTTTTCTCTTCTTTTTTAGACCCCTCGCAAGCTTACATCCGCGCCCTTTTATTAAAGCAGCTAATCACAGAAAAAATAAGTATCATTCAAGCATGACTATACAACTGTGAAGATGTAAATTCATTCAACCATAACCATATATACACATTGCACAATAAATAATGATCAAAAGTTAAAAATAATACAACTGAATTACAAAATAATTAGATTTCTACCATCAAGGATAGGTTTGTATACATATATATAATATAATTAGTAAAAATATGTTAAAATTGCAAATTTCAATGGCATGAAATATTTATTGAATTAAAACATCATCAGTAATCCTCACTTCATCTTTGTATATTAAATCAATTAATGCATATATACTGTAATTAGTGCCCGACGTTTTCCCAATAAGGTGTGATCTCAAAATGAAAGTTTTTCATTGGTGAAAATTTCTTTTTACATATTTCAGTAAGTGTGATATACGGTATACATTTTGCTTGATGAAGTCTATATCGCTAACCATATAATCATCCTTATCCGAAAAAAAAAAAAAAAAATTGCTGGCCATAAAATACGCACTTTAAACCAACTCTTTCGCGTGTGATTTATTTACTTTTTTTATGATTTAATTTCGCATAAAAATTTATTCAGAAAAGTTTATCTCTGAACATTATACACATATACATTACTTGAATTGTTGAATTCTCCAAAGTTAATTTTGCTTTGACATTGAAATTGTGAAATTTAGACACAAAATAAAAAAGTTTGCTTACAGTATATTTTCAACACAGGGACCTGGCACAATTTTTCTAACCAACAGTATATAATTTATATCTATGTGTTATTATGGTATTAGTAGAGTACTATGATAAATATTCCGTATTTGCATATTACAAATCACAAAGTTATCTGCCCTTGTGGCGTCATGTATTTGCGAGTGTAACATCATACTTTTCAGAGAAAAAGACGTAAATTTTACTCACAAAAGGACATATACCTATCTTCAAGGGAGGTAACTCTGTAATACATAAAGACGGAATATATACACTGTTGGTTGTAAAATCGTGTCATGTCCCTGTGATCACCACTACAAGGATGCTGGCACTTGTTATATTTAATAGATTAATCCTTTATAAAGTCTAATCTGATGCATGTTAACTTTAAATTATAAATTCAAAATAAAAAAAATTGTCAACTACAACATTATTTTCTTATAGAAACTACCCTACATACACATTGAACTCCGCTGATCTAACATTAGTGAAAATCTTACATAATATTATCAAAACATATATGAGAGATATTGGTAACTCTGCCATTTTTACAATCAGCAAATGTACCTCTGTATGTGCTTAGGGGTTTTTAGACAAACTCTTAAACAGATAAATACAGGAGAATCACTTTGATATGTTATAAAAGTTCAGTAATTTTCAGAGGGTTCCAGTACGATTTTGGAAAGAAAAAAAATATTTCAACTTTTTTGCTAATAAAACAAAATGCACTTCAGGTTATGAATGTCTGATTTTCTAAAAACCAGTTAAAATTGGTTATTTTCCTGCTTTCAAAAATCATAATAAATGATATTAATCGGGACAATTGGTAAAATTAAAACCATGATATAATATTAAAACTTTGTGTAGATGCAGAAAAATCATATCAAAATGCACAACCTGTGATAAAACCCAATTTGGTCCCATATCGTGATGTTTTTCTATGAAAAACTGAAATTTTACAACCAGTCATCTAAAAATCTCAGTTATTGAACACAATCACTTATCAATTAGAGATTTACATTGTATTGAACAAGTTCACTAATCAATTAGAGATTTATATCATATTGAACATGTTGACTAATCAATTAGAGATTTATATCACATTGAACAAGTTCACTAATTAACTAGAGATTTATATCGTATTTAAAGGCCCAATACAATTCTAAATGGCTTTTAATTTTGAAAATGGGAATGTGAAACGAGATTGATAATTTTGTGGAGTCACAAAAGATATATTAACTATCATTAATACTGCACTTATCATATCCTTCTCAACAATTTGAAATTATTAAAGTAAATTTTCTTACATTATTATTGTTTTTAAGAAACTTTTTATTTTTTGTTCTAGAATGGTAATATAATTGGCCTTTAAAGTCTCTACACCAATCAGCATTGTTGAGCTGCTACCATAAACAGTTTGTGATAAAATTGAAAGGGGATTATGTATCCAAAACATTGCTATCAGTGTAGCAAATTTATCTTGTTAAACACCACTTTGCTGAATTTGAATTACCGAAATTTCCTTCAATGCCATTTCTATATTTGCATATAACAGAGTTATCTGCCCTTATGTGGACGTCTTGATTGCGGCGTCATGTGTTTGCAAGTGTATATGTCATGTTTCAGAGAAAAGCATGTCAATTTCCTCACAAACTAATGATTTTACAATTATTATGGACACTTGCAAGGGAGGTAACTGTGTCACCTAGTTGCAAGGGAGATAACTGTGTCACTTACTTGCAAGAGAGGTAACTGTGTCATCTACTTGCAAGGAAGGTAACTGTGTCACCTACTTGTAAGGGAGGTAACTGTATCACCTACTTGCAAGGGAGGTAACTGTGTCACCTACTTGTAAGGGAGGTAACTGTATCATCTACTTGCAAGGGAGGTAACTGTGTCACCTACTTGCAAGGGAGGTGTATGCACAGATGGAATAACCTTATAATTTTACCATATCTGCAGATTCCTAAAATTGAGGACTAATTGATTAATTAATAAGACATCAATTATATCTTTTACAAATACATTTTGTATAATAATCTTCTGATAAGAATAATACCTTAATTACTTATCCATTTTATCATTTTTAATATTCATTCGCCCATATACAGTAAGTTTTAAAAGTACACAATATATACACATATTGATAAATAAATAAGTGACAATATGAACATGAAAATAAAGAGTTCGTTCTATAATCTGTGACTATCTCTTACTGCAGAAATAATTTTACAAAAAATTGAATTTACTTTAAAGTACATGTAATTTTCTTTTGTGCGAGATTTATTTTGTAAATTTTGCGATCCAAGTAATTTCATGAAAGTTTGTCTCCACAAATTAATATCTACATTATTTAAATTGATATGAATTTTCATTCATTTTATTTTAATCTTCGCAAACTTGCTTTGAAATGGAAATCACGAAGCTTAGTAGCCCGTAATAAGGTTGGTTTAGAGTAATCAAACTTTATTGATTATTGATTATATATTACAGATTATTGATTATAGATTATTGACTGATTGCTGGTTTTGATAATTCTAGTTGTTAATGCTCTTTTGATGGTAAAACAAAATGAAGAAATTCCTGTTTAAAATTCAATAAACAGTAGGAATAATTCAACATTTTTGTAACATTAGACAAAAGACAAGTACAATAAATCATAACCTCCATTTTCACCAACAATGTTAAGAGGTTGGACACATGCAATTTTGACTGGTTTTCTTTATCAATAATGATCATGATAGTTATGATGAAACAAAATGTCCAATCTTCCTGTTCCACGTTTACAACCAAATATGCAACATCCAAAAATGCCATAGACACATTATTCTTTACTCAGATTTTCACTGGAAACTAAAACAGACTACCAGGTATATATTGATATCCTTTCATGCTTCGGAAATTGAAACAGATTATACATCATTTCTGTTTTTGTCCCTTGAACCAGGCTACACATCCTTTTTTGATTACAACAAAATTGAAACAGGCTATACATTCTTTCTTTTTTGTTACTGGAAAATTGAAACAGACTTTAGCTGCCTAGACTCCCATACAGCATTCTCACAATTTGTTTTAATGAAGATTTCTAATCAGTTTCTTTTCATTTCTTCTTTTTCTTTGTCTCCTTTTCTTTTCTTTGAAGTTTCATCTTTTTCTTTTCATCTTTTTGTCTTTCTTTCTCCTTCAGGCTGGACACAAGTTTATAAGGCAAAGAAAACTGAAAATAAATAAATAAAATAAATAAATAAATAAAGAGTAAAGATACATTAATACAAACCTAGACGCTTTTGATTAAAATCTAAGATTTTTTTTTTAAAAAGCTACTTTATACCAGTATTAGCACAACCATTGACATAAAGTTAATGAGCAGACAAATAAGTGTTATTCTCGTTTTAACAAAAGGTACATACTTTAATTAGCACCATAATTCAAAGATCAAGAAAAAATATTAAAAATTAATTAATTGCATCCCGAAAAAATTTCCATGACACACTATGCCCTGTATGGAATTAATTACTGATTGTGCATGCACCAAAAGCAAAACAAATTATTTTTTAAACGCATTTTTTTGGATGTAATTAAACACATATAAACATGATTATACAACAGTTATTTATTCAAATGATGGGTATCGTTGATGCTCTGTCAGTGTGTGGAGCATCTTTAAGTAGTATTCATTGGTGTTGTTAAAATCAGAACACCTCTGTATTCAACTTCTGGTTTGACAGTATAATAATGCAGCTTACCAAAAATTTAACAGGAAATACTATTTATCCTGCAACCAACATTAGATATGTCACGATAAACACTAACTTCATTCCATAGGACAGACCGTCTGGTCTCCATAAAGAAAGGAAGTGACGAGGGCCTGACAAATATCTTGGAGCCCCAACCACCAGACACCTAACTTATTCATAGCTGACACTAGGTTTTCATGACAGAAGTTTATCTTAAAACTGATAAGTGAAACAAATGATAGTTTATTGGTTTAGCATCAAAATTATGAAAATTATATCAAAAAAAAAGCAGAAAATTAGTGGCCCACTGGGCCTCATGTAACACAATATCAGGGGCCCGTTCAAAATTTTTAGGGCCTCGGGGGAGCCCCATGGATGATTTTTTTAGATTTTTAGGAGCCTCGGGCCCTTGACTTACAATTATACGCTGAATAGTGAGACCTACCACATACATTTTTACTGTATAGCACTAACGGGGAAATTAATAGTACCGTATGTAGCGCGAATCGACTTGACCTAGTACTAAGGTCAAAATCAACCACTGTCATGAAAGACTTGATATAAGCATTTTGGCAAGGGTTAAGAAAGACTAAAAGTGGCGAGCTCTTTTGACTTTCTTTCCGCCGATTTTTATATAAATAGCAGTGTAACAGTTATTAACATATTCGTATTACAATGTTCAACAAACATGTCCGACATTCAAACATTGATTAACCAATAGGAGGTCAGGGAACAAGCTAAAATACAGCTATTTTCCGTCAGTGCCGAATACAGCAAAAATATTTGTGTTTGGTGATTCCAATAATGTTGCTCATGTTGCATTGGGTTGAAGGATAAATTGTATATGTGACTCTAAACAAGGATTTTCTTAAATCTTGTATTGGAGTGTAACGTAGAGGTATGTATCATAGTGGAGGCGGAATTACAAGTCTTAATTTAACTAGATTGGGCCTTCAGATCATATTTACCATAAGTTTTTAATTTGTTGTATTTAAATCGTGGTTGTTTATATTTTTATAAACATGTTTTTACATTTATATTTATAAACATGTTTACAATATATGCAGTTTCATTGCCCGATATAGGAAAATAAACATAAGCTTGTAAGGGTTTGACGAATCACAAATTGGACACTCGCTATACATCCGACAATATTTGATGATCATGAAGAAGCCGGGCCCTACTAAAAGATAAATAATACATAAAGTAAATGAAAATATCACCTTATATTAAAAGTCCATTTTTGCAGGCATACTTAATCTTTCCGCTAAAAGATAAATATTACATATTAAACGACCATCAACGATATATTTTGTATGTAACCTTACACCAATATGTTTGTGTAGCATATTGTATCGGTACTGAGAGCTGGAGCCATATGTCATACCAAAAAACTTACGGAATAATGAGCCTATTATCAGACCAGGGACAATAAAAACAGCATTATCGATGCTTTCTTTGACGGGTCCTGATCCATATTCCACCATCTTGACCACTACCCTGGGTGGTTAACGATCTGTCCCACAGCTTAAAAAGTAGCTACAATCTGTTAAACCGTCCGACAATCTGGCCAGCTGGCAAACCGGATGTGGACGTTGATATGTGCCGGAAGTGAAAACGACAACCTGCAGTAGTACTAAATGCAGCTCGAGACAGTCAACTAGATACTTGGCCAGTGTGTGACAGGAACGATAACCCAGCTGGTTAAAGATTGGCTTTAGGCGACAAGTGTCAAAATTTTAGCCGACATACTCAAACAGGGAAGACATTGACAACCAAACAGAGAGAGAAAATCTTTAACACCTGTAAAACCAGTGAGTTAAGGAATTAAGAATATGTACTGTAACCGAAATTACTTTTAATTTTTAAAAATGGGACTGTGAAATGAGTTTGATCATTTTGTAGAATGACAAGTACCGAAATTTGCTAAAAGGAGAAAGTTATGGTCAGCCATGACTCTAAAAGGGTATGGATTAACATAAAACCTCAGACTGTCTAGGCGAAAAGTATCAACGTGTTGCTGACATACACGTACTGGAACAGGGGAAAATATTGAAATCAAAGCATGGGAGAGAAAGAGAGAGAGAGAGAGAGAGATAGTGGAGAGACGAGAGACAGAGATACAGACAGGACAGAGAGAGAGAGACAGACTGAGAGAGACAGACAGATGAGACAGACCAGACGAGAGAGAGAGTACAGACAGAGTGACAGACAGACAGACAGACAGACAACAGACAGAGACAGACAGAGAGAGAGACAGAGCAGATGACAGACAGACAGAAGAGAGAGAGAGACAGACAGACAGACAGACAGACAGACAGACAGACAGACAGACAGACAGACAGACAGACAGACAGACAGACAGACAGACAGACAGACAGACAGACAGACAGGAGACAGACAGAAAGAGACAGACAGACAGACAGACAGACAGACAGTTTTAGACAGACAACGACAGACAGACACAGACAGACAGACAGTGAGAGAGAGACAGAAAGCAGAGAGAGAGAGACATTTTTGACAGACAGTTTTTATTTTTTAAAATAAAACAGATCCCAAATATACCCTAATTTAATGACTCACTACTTTCCCTAAAGGACTTTTAGTTTTTGAAACGGGAGTGACGAGTTTGATCATTTTGTAGACAGACGTGATGGTGATGGTAATAATGATGAATGATGTTGATGATGTTGGTGTTGGTGGTGGTAATTATGATGGTGGAGATATGTTGATGATGATAATGGTGATGATAATATGGCGATGATGAAGGTGAAGATGATGATGAGATGATGATATGATGATCGATGAAATAAAGATGATGAAAATAATTGAAAAAATGTCCCCTATAAACGAGTGCACTTATGTGTTTCATATATCGTATAAAATTGTATACACTGTAATCACGTCAATCTTGGTAGAGAAAGAGTCAGTATGAATTAGTAATTGTAAATTAATACGCTTCTTATTTTTTGCAGCGATCACATTAGATCCCCAAACAACCTGCCTATATTATTATGCTATTTTTAAATTTTTTTTGTTGCCAAATTAGATATCTATATATAAGGCCAAAATAAACTATTAAAGCCAAATAATATAGGCAGGTTTTTAGCGACTACAATGAAACTATAACGGAATAAACCATGCGAACAATGTAAATAATACAACTGGTGGAATCTAAATTTGGACTCGGGAGATCCATAATACGTCAAATAGTGTATATTTTAGCTGAGCGCTGCCTAGGTCATGGCAGGCGGAAAAGTGACCATACCTCTTTGAATTTGATTTGCTTGCCACCGAACAGCTGATGATAAGGCTGGCAAGAATGTTGATATCACAATACTGAAAATATAATAATAAAATACGACTAGCAGCATTCATTAGTCCTCCATTTTAGGCCAAAATTTGACATTATTAAGATCGGGAATTTTCCTTTCAAAAACATCCTAGCGCCACTCCATCCCTCCGATACTACTATGGGTGTACTCTACAACATCGTAAGTGAAGCCCTGGACGGTACGAGGATAAGTGAATTTAATTAAAGGCCACTACCTTTCTACGCTTTTTTAATTTTTGAGAATCAGGAATGTAAAACCGAGATCAATAATTTTGTAGAGTCGCTAACAATACGTTTACTAGCACACCTTCAGAACTGTTTATATTAGAATAAATAAAAATGTAATTACCATAACGCGGTCCGTTTAAATGTTTCCCCCGTCGTCCTCCTAAAGCGCGGTAGATTGACATCCACCTAGCGCCAGAACGGCAAAACAGCGAAATGAATCTCCACAGTTATCGTAAAACAGACAGGAAAATCTTGCGTTGTAACATCATAAGCCATCGATATATATTTGTCTTTTGTTATTTAATGTATTTTTAATGAACCCTTAATATTTTGCTCCGAAAGTAGAGGGCCTTTTACGGCAACACTGACAGAATCGTTCCCAACCGGGTTTTGGAAAGTGACAGTGGTGTTATTTGCATTTATCACATCACATAATCCGTCCCATATTCAGTGGATTTCGCACATTTAATATTTTTGTGTATTGAATAACATTGAGCGGTTTTTCATTGGCTCTAAGACATTGTTTCAATCAAATGTTATTTGAAAAGGACACTCTTGAAGATGATCCCATCGCCGACAGAGCAATAAACTATACTCATAGCATTTGAAAAAATAAATTGGTGCATAATGATGTATATGTATGTCTAATATGCACCAAAAATATAATAAAAAAAAATTTATTTTGCGTTTGGTGCATGCGTGATCAGTATTCCATTCCATATAGGACATAATGCCACAATTTTTTTCGAGACGCAATTTCCTTGAATTTTTTTTTTGTCTTGAAGTAAAATTAGAAGTCTCAGACTTTTCAAAGATGATACTGGTGTAAAGTAAGTCACTTTTGTAATTGAGAAGAAAAATACTAATTCTGCTCCTGTTTTTTTTATTGAGAAAAAATACTTTCTGTCAGCGGTGGAACATCTTTAAGATCCTATATTCTCAAAAAAGTACACAACGGAAGATGATACATTATGAATGTTTATTTTGATTACATATCATAACAAATTAACAACAATGTTTAAATACAAACGTTTACAGAATTATCATTTCGAATGTATAAAATATAATTTATATACCTGTACACCAGCACAGGTAGTTGATTTAATATAGCATTGTACCACAGAAATCCATATGTTCTTTGTTTTAAATAAATAAATGTTTTATGAAACTTTAGAATTGGCTTACCAAAAACAATACATTAAACAGATAAAAATCAACCTTCGGAAATAAGGAATAGTATACTGATAAAAACAACAAAAAATATGACACAAAAATATGACACAATCTAACATATACTCCCAGTATCAAAGTCATTTGAGAATACACACGTTTTATAGAGCCCTCTCACACATCCTCGGATACAGTGTCGTTGGCTGTTTAACGTGGGTAACCGACGATGTCTCTCACAAGAGTTTTGATAAACTAGCATTTACTTACATACTCAGCATAATCAGCATTAAAGCGTCCAAGATATACACATTAAAAGCAGAGCGAATCGTGTAAATATCAGTGAGCATTCGAATAACAGCGTATAGCTATAGGTACATGTGCAACATACCGCTCATCCTCGGACACTACCATACCACATGGTAACTGATCGAACCCCTGGAGAGCCGTGCATACCGCTCCCAAGGCTAAAAAACTATTTCTATACGAGATCTAGAGATCACAAGTGATCGGACTACCCCCTGGAGTATCGAGATGCATTAAGCTCGTAGCAAAAACTTAATATATAGCTAGATCAGTTTGATCACCAAGCGTCAAGACTATGCACACATACAAAGAAATTTGTAGGATGACCTTCATATAGGTTTACAGCTGATCAAAAACAAGACAAAAGTAATAGCGTTTATAGAATGTATTTTGGTTTTCAGACATGATCTATCGGGGAAATCTTTTTTTTATAATTTTATTCTTTTTTGAAATCAATTTTATAAATTACATGGACATATATTGACATGTTACTCACATCACTCACTAATCATTCAGTCATTAATTTATATAGAAATATATATATTCACTTATATACATACATACTTGAGTACGACAACATAAAACACCTTTTACACACACCATCACACTCTTGCACACCCACATACACACATGGACATATAAACATATTAATACAAATACGGACAGAACACAGACAATCACAAAAGAGACAGGCAACAGAGATTATAGATAGACATAAGAGATAAAAAAAAAATGATAGAAAATATGAGAGAGAGATGGTTGGGATTGAAAACATTAATGTCATTATATACTATTAAAAATAAGTAAAACGCAACAATATTGTTTTTCAAATTTTGTTTCAAAAGCCCAGGCACAAAATAGGGATTTATAGAACATATGAGAGAAAAACAGATAGGATAGAGAAAATACATCAAAAGATACATTAATTATAGTCCAGAAAGAAAATAAAACAAATGTACATTAATTATAGCAGAAAGAAAATAAATTTAATAACATTAATAATACATAAAGATAAATATTGTTTCAAATCATAATTATACAGATCAAATTAATTAATTATAGCAGAAAGAAAAAATAAATCAGAAAGAAAATATCCATTAAATAATTTAGCATAAAGAAAATAAATCAAATATTACATTAAATACAGAAAGAAAATAAATCATAATATACATTAATTATAGCAGAAAGAAAATTGATTATAAATACATCAAAGATTACATTAATTATAGCAGAACAAGCTTTTTTCCCATTTTTGCCATTCCTTTCGAAATTTGACTATCATAAACATTACCTTTGTTATAAGCCAAACATTTTTGAAACATTATGTGATAGTCTTGAATAGCATTAATTAGAGAATTTAAATTTAAAGATTTGTGAAGACAACGCATTTTATATATATAGTGTTTCACTATAATGAGTATTTCATTATCAATTCTACTATTTACATTTTGAAGGAGAAGTCCAAAAAGGAAAGATTCTTTATTGAAACTAAAAGAAATAAAAAGAGTGTCTAAAAGAGTTTCAAGACTCACAAGAAGTTCTTATTTACAATGTCAATAAAGATATTACAATAATATATATGTAAAACGCAAGCCTATACATTTTCAAATGTATTTAGGGGCCGCCGCCGTCATAATTACCGGGCGTTAGTTGACTTACCATATAATGGTGTTAGAATTTATACGAGTTACCTCCCTTGTACCACAAAAAATCTAATTCCGACATAGGTATCCTTGAGTTGTAGACAGAAAATAAAAAATAAAAAATAATAACAGAAAAAAAACAGAAATTCTTGTTCGAGAACAAAATGACTGATTATAAATTTGTGAATTTTCTCCCGATTTTTTTTATGCCGCCAAGACAAGACAAGATAAAATAAAGAGAAAATAAAGATAAATAAGATAAAAATAAGATAAATAAATAAAAAAGAGATTTGTAAATCATTTAAATAGTTTATGAATTGCTTAAACATCGCCTTTAATTTTTTAATATATTTTAATTTAATTTTATTTTTATCCAAAGTGAAATACATGGTTTCATCTCTACAGGAAACAAAAGAAATAAACCCAAACAGCTCTGCTAAATTGTCAAATCGTCGTGTTTTTTTTAGTTTTTTTTTTTTTTAATTTTTTAATTACTGCTATAAACATAAAATTTGAATAATTGTAGGAGAAAAAATATATTCATTTTTTTTAAAATATTCAGCTATGAACAAACGTGCCTATCGAACGGACCCGTGTGTACACTCGGACGTCGTCGAGGACACCCCTAGAGGCCCAGCTCGAAGTCGTTCGGTAAAATCGGGACCAAAACTCGACAATGGATCGATTGTCCTCTGGAAAATACTTTATTTTATTTGTTTATGTATATATAATTGTTTAATATGGTTTGTGATGATTATTTGTGTATACTTACTAGTGTGAATGATATCATATTTATTTAGAAAACACTCCCAGAAGATGGTCATACAAAGGGTTGTTTACTGTTCCCCTCCTTTTCGCCAAGTCTAAAACAGATTCCCTCTCCCCGTCCAGTATAGTTTTAATGTCGTACTTCTGTTTTAATGTTTCCGTGTGTTTCCTTACATACCTCTCACACTCAATAAACATGTCTACATCTGTTGTATATCTAGCTATATAATGTAGACAATGACGGCCGTACCTATCTCTACACGCCGTCATGGCGGGGTAAGACCTACAAATATACAAACACAAATCCTTTTGTCCCCACACACAACTCAGATGTAACACAGTCTCCCCGTCACGGTCCACTAACTTACACATGTACTGACTACACTCACAATCTATATGTACCAAAGAACCGTCTACTCTCAGACATTGGTGTCTACACAAACATTTAAGTACAGTTTTTTCTACTGTCTGGAACATAGAACAGTTTCCTGTCACCGCCGCCACATGGAGCGGTGTTTGTCCCAACACATCAGTACCATGTACGAGGTCAGGGTAATCTTTACACAAGTCTGCTACTATAGATTCTCTCTATTACACACACACGCCACATGTAGGACATTCCTACCGAACACATCCCTCCCTGTAGGAGTGACACCATACTGTCGTACTGTATTGTACAGGTCCATACTCCCTCCCACCCCACATCTAACATTGTGTCCTCGTCAGGTTTGCCCCGACACTGAGCAGATACATAACACACTCTGATGATCCAGACTTACATGCTTTATTTAACAATTCTGTTCATCTCATCATTCAAGTAAACAACAATTTCCTAGATCTCCTCACCAAACTCGACTCTTGTAATCAATCTCACAATCTGTGTCCTTGTCAGTTTGACCCGACACTGAGCAGTAACACACTCTGATGATCCAGAACATGCTTTTTAACAATTTCTGTTTCCTCTCATCATTCAAGTAAACAACAATTTCCTTGAGTATATCTAGATCCCTCACCACGCCCTCGACCTCTTGTAATCAATCTCCACCAATCTGTGTGTTTGTCAGGTTTGGCCCCGACACTGAGCAGATACATAACACACTCTGATGATCCAGACTCACATGCTTTATTTAACAATTTCTGTTTCATCTCATCATTCAAGTAAACAACAATTTCCTTGAGTATATCTAGATCTCCCTCACCAAACCCTCGACCTCTTGTAATCAATCTCCACCAATCTGTGTCCTCGTCAGGTTTCACACCATTTTTCAATAGATACAAAGCTAATTGAACTGATCCAGACAAACATGCTTTATTCAATATGTCAACTTTATTAGCCTTTTTCTCATTCAAATACTTGTCAAACATCTCAACAAATACAGGATCTTTCCACACATCTAGAGAGCCAATCACAGTATCATAATCATACCTCTTCACACTCTCAAACTCTGGGAGCAAACGTTCACACAAATCATTGTAATGACCAGGTGATATGACAACCATGTCTGTAGATGTTTTTACAGTTGTTAGATAACTGAGTGCTTTTCTTGGACAATGTTTTATGTAGCCAACAGGTGTTTTCTTTCCATACAACAGAGCTACTGTGACATATATAGAATCATGATCAAATCTGTACACTTCCTCACCAGACCTATATTTAACCTTCCTTACCAAAAATCCTAATAGCTTATCTAAACTCTCTCTTACAAAATCTACTTTCTCCACATACTCCCTTTTTGTCCTATCTTGACATTGAACCAGTTTAATCCCAAATGCTTGTTCTAACAGTGTTTTGTTTACTTTGTCCCCATTTGGGTCTAAATCATTTACTTTTATTTTCCCATCATTGAGGAAGAGAAACAGAATGGCAGAACATTCTGGTAATTTTGACAGAGCATCTATGAAAAATTTAATTGGGTTTTCAAAAAAGTCAGTCCTCATTTTCTGCAGTTCAACAGACTTGCAGAAAAGGTGGCAACATTGTGGGAATCCAATATGCAATTTACAACCTAGAATTTTTGTTATCTCTTTCTCATCCCATGAAAAGATTTTTGGTGTGTAAATTGCTAATAGTTGTTGTTTTTCTTCTTTTATCTGGTACTTATCTGAGCTCAGATCTACAATATTTTCTTCTGTAAAAACTGTCTCTAGAGACTGTTCTGTCAAAGCATTAAATATTTCATTTCGAATAGTAATAAGTAAGATATTTGTCTGGTTTTGTTTATCAACAAAAAGTGTTTCTACATGCTTCAGCCTTTTGTTCCACTCTCCCTCATCTGATTTACTAATATCTTTCTGTCCGAATATGTCATCAATAATACAAACAAGATTAGAATTTGGAGCCAGTAAATCCAATTTCTTAATTTTATGAAGCTGAAGTGGTTTTCTGCTCTGCTGCTCCTCTGTTAACGAGTGTAGCAGTTGGAATGCGGCAGAGGTTTTCCCGTCTCCTGTGTTCCCCTTGATCACTAAAACTCTGTTCATTCGGAGCTTGGCTTGAGCATCATGGAAGGCTGTGGTTTCTAGAAATGGCTTTTCTTTTTCCGTTCTGATCCTGTTAATAGTTGTTTCTGTATAAAATAGAAAACAGTTGCTTTTGTGTATTATATGTGTATTTTCAATATTCCATTATATATAATATTATTACTACCACTGTCGTAATGACCTCCACTGGACTATGTCAAGAACTGAAGACGGTCTAGGAAAAAACCTGACCAATCACATGTATGCATATATTTCCTTGGCAGAATTTGCAGAGAGCAATGCCTAACCTCACAGTGTACCGTTATTTGATTCTTTTGACGTACATTTTGTACATTAAAGGACCAAACTACCAGCGCATCTGTTGTAACACACAGAGTCTTCAGTTTTTCTTTGACAAAGTCCAGGGCATCCTCGATATTCCAGGGGTTCCGATCACTTACGATCTCTACACCCCTGGACTATCTCATAGTAAAACTGGAGGAGAACAGGTAATTTTGTGGTTTGATGTACATCAAAGAGTCGTATAACGGTCACTGTGGTTGACTGCATGGTTTTAGGGCGATCTGTATTATGAAAGGAAATCTTTAACTGTGATGAAATGTTTTTGCTTATTTACATCGATTGATCGAAATGAAAACCTACGACCAGGGGTGGATATAGAAGTGATAATGAAAACCTACGACCAAGTGTGCAAGGCGTGTAGGATTGAGGGACAGTATGACCACCCGATCAGACAGGTAATACAGATTTTCACTCCATGCAGGAGATGGAACCCCGCCGGCTTGGTGATAGACGAGTGACCATTACACCACCTCATCACTGTTGATCAGATTGACATACATCATAAAGACCTTATTGTTGTGTCAAGGGTGTGTATAAGTCTAGGTAGTGGATATAATCATGTTGAGATGACTCACCTATCATTGGTTTAAGTTCAGGAGGGATTTCTACAAAATAAAAAAAATAATATATTATAGTTGCACAACAGAGACAATACAATGAAACAAAAGATCCCAGAAGAATCCTAGCACCCACCATAGAATGATCTGTGTCAGTCAATGTAAAGAAGGATATCTGATTTTCCCTTCTTGTCCCTTTTCATTGAACAAATATAAATCTACATAAACTAAAGCTCGAAATAAATTCTGCATAACAACAAGACACTTCCATTGTTAAATTCAATATGGCCTCTGTCCGCCATGATGTGAATCGGATTTGTTCAAAACTGATGGACCAAACGGGCCCTACAAGTTTTATTTGATGATTCTCTCTTAAGTACATTTTGTGGAAGTGTTATTAATGCAATTTAAATGAAAATGCAATATAAAACTATCACAAATCAGAGATGACTGTCTGTCAGCCATATTTATTGTCTAACCGGTTCTATTAAAATGTAATTTACATAACTAGGTGCCCAAGATGATTGCAATTTGAGACGGAGACTTAGGTACTATCTGTGAAAACGTTGTAACAAACTTGAACTACCTAAATCCAAGATGGCTGCCTGTCGGCCATCCCTATGACCAATCTCTCTCAAAATGCACAACTATGGTCCTAGGAAACCAATGCTTGACATTTGATAAATATTCATTGACTATTGTGTGAGAAATTGCGTCAACAAACTTCAACTATCAAAATTCAATATAGCTGCTTGTGACTTGTCCAACTTGTCCATAAAATGAATATGCACTTGTTCTAATATGCACAACAAGTGCCCAAGAAGTTGTTTATATGAAAACAGCCAAATTGACCCACATGGCCCCTACCCCTCAGATTGAGGGGAGGGTTGATGGACGGAAGGACTGATGGCATTGGTCGAGGCCAGACACCATGACATTGAACAAACCGTTGTCCTTCGGACCATGTAAGCTAAACACCCACAGGTACAATAAATAATAACAATGCTATTTTGCCTTAATTAATTCATGATTGTCCTTTGGTAGCCATGTTTCATCTCAACTGACCTAATACTTTGTGTAAGATAAACTATATTTGTCAACATACCAGATTCCTAAACTAACTAAGAGATCCCAGAGGGATCTTGTCGCCCACACCAAAGAATTTTCTATGCCTGACAATGGAAAGAGGGATCTTTTCTCTGCTTTTCAAACTTTGACTACATACTGAATACTGATAAAATTTGAGACAGTTCGCTTCAGTAGTTTCTGCGAAATAGCGGTAACAAACTTCAACTAACAAAATCCAAGATGGCAGCCTGTCGGCCATCTTGTTCACAGATCGGTCCCAAAATGCAATATGCACAACTAGTGTTCAGGGGAATTAACCTACATATAAAAATATGAGACAGATCCTTTCAGTACTTTCTAAGAAATAGCAGTAACATATTTCAACTATCAAAATAAAAAATGGCGGCCTGTCGGCCATCTTGTTCACCTATCTGTCCTAAAATGCAAATGCACAACTAAGGACCTAGGGAAACCTGCACATGAAACGTGAGACAGATCCCTTCATTACTTTCTGAGAAATAGCAGTAACAAACTTCAATTATCAAAATCCAAGATGGCAACCTATCGGCCATCTTGTTCACAGGTTGGTCCCAAAAACAAAAATGCAATATGCAAAACTAAGGCCCTAGAAGAACATGAATATTGAATTTGATACAGATAGCTTAAGTACTTTTTGAGAAATAGCAGTAACAAACAAAAGGCCCTAGAGAAACCTACACAAATGGTCAACGTATACATTTATTACTATATGTACGTTAAAGTAGAGAAAAGCGGTAAAATAAAAATACCGCTAAAACAGTACTAGCAAAGTAGCAAACTTTGAATCCCTGTAATCTCCATTTTCATCTTTTGATTGTAACCTGTTATAAATATCTTCACTGACAATATGTTTTACCTTTCATTTCTTCAATGTCCCTCGCAATTGATTCTTGCTTTGCTCTCACTGCTTTCTGTTCATCTGTCACAGGAAAAGAACAAAATAAATTAAAAACGACTGTACATTAAGTTATCTTTACAGTTTTAAAATGTTTTGGATTGTAGTAGTTTAACGTCCTATTAACAGCCAGGATCATGTGCGTGCCAGGTTTGTTGGTGGAGGAAAGTCGGAGTTCCCGGAAAAAAAACCCACCGACAGCGGTCAGTTCCTGGCAACTGCAATCAAATTTTCTTTATGTGAAATGCCAAAGCGGTAAAGTAAGAATACCACTAAAACATGACTAGCAAAGTTGCAAATTTTGAATCCATGTAATCTCCATTTTCATTTTTTGATTGTAACCTGTTATGGATATCTTCACTGACAATATGTTTTACCTTTCATTTCTTTCATGTCCCTCGCCATTGATTCTTGATTTGCTGCCATGAAAAGAACAAAATAAAGAAATTGTACATTAAATCCTGTTTACAGTATCAACACAATACTATAACATACAAGAGACCAAATGAGCTAAAAAGCTCACCATTTCTTTTACCACAATTAAGTCATTTTATCCTTCAGTAGAAGACATCTATCTAACAACCAAAACCTTAAAAGTAGGCCCGAGTCATTCGAGTGAATTGGAAATGCTTCATCTAGCATGTACATGCCCACTATCTAAGGTTAGTACTTTAGGCAGTAATTCATATTTGCCCTCTTCGATCTTGATTAAAGGTTAGGTCATTCATTTAACAAAGTGCTAGCACTAGACGTCAGCATGCCACAATGTACAGGCCCGTTATCAGGTATCTAGGTCTCTAATATATTGACAAGTCGTTAATACCATGTGACCTTGGCCAGGGTCATTCGTTTGAACATGCTAATTATATAAGTAGGCCTAAATACAAGCAAAAAACTATTCTATGATAAGGTCTCAGGGCTAAGAAGTCATTCAAAGATTTTAGTCTTTTTGACCCCTGTAATCTTGGATGTAGGTGAAGGGAATTCATTTATATATCATCCCTTATTAGAATTATTGAGTTTCTGATGGTAAAATGGAAAAGTTGACTACTGGATAACCAACTCCGCACCATGTCATCAACTTACTTTAATTCTGCAAAAACATTCATTTTCGAATTCGATTTTATTGCTCTATCATCTATTGCTAAATGCACAACAATATGATTACCGCTAAAATATATATATCTACAATGATAAACTGGATAAAGAGAATTTAGTAGATATCCTGTTCTCTGTACAAAATGCAATCATCCTTATGATTTGAGTCCATTTGCATATTTCTAACTTGAAAATGAAGCTCACAATGTCTGTAAAGGGGGTTAATAGATAAATACGCTACGGCCGTCAAAAGGATATAGTGATATCAGGAATCCGCGCTTCATTATTTTTACAAAACAAACAAGTTTTTTAAATGAAATAAAATGGCTTCATAGCCTCATTTAACTTTCCTGTATACATAGCTTTTGCATAACCATTTACATACAAAAAAGTAATTATCACATAAATCAGAAAATGCATTGTTTCCAGTGTAACTGTAATTAAGTTATCACATAATGGTTATGTTATATACAGCAATCAATGTAATTCATATGTAATAATAAAAATGTCTATTTTGCCTTAATAAATTCATAATTGTCTTTGGTAGCCATGTTTCATCTCAACTGACCTAATACTTTGTGTAAGATAAACTATATTTGTCAACATACCAGATTCCTAAACTTAAACAAGAGATCCCAGAGGGGATCCTTGACGCCTATACCAAAGAATTTTCTATGCCTGATATTGGAAAGAGGGATCTTTTCTCTGCTTTTCAAACTTTGACTACATACTAAATACTGATTAAAATTTTGAGACAGATCGCTTCAGTAGTTTCTGCCAAATAGCGCGGTAAACAAACTTCAACTAAACAAAATCCAAGATGGCAGCCTGTCGGCCATCTTGTTCACAGATTCGGTCCCGTCCAAAATGCAATATGCACAACTAGTGTTTCAGGGGAATGGGAAACCTACACATTTAAAAAATATGAGACAGATCCTTTCAGTACTTTCTAAGAAATAGCAGTAACATATTTCAACTATCAAAATAAAAAATGGCGGCCTGTCGACCATCTTGTTCAAATGCACAACTAAGGACCTAGGGAAACCTGCACATGAAATGCGAGACAGATCCCTTCTTTACTTTCTGAGAAATAGCAGTAACAAACTTCAATTATCAAAATCCAAGGGATAGCAACCTATCGGCCATCTTGTTCACCGGTTGGTCTAAAAACAAAAATGCAATATGCAAAACTAAGGCCCTAGAAGAACATGAATATTGACATTTGAGACAGATAGCTTAAAGGCCCACTACCTTTCCGGAGCAAAATTTAAAGGTTTCTTTAAAAACGTTAATAACAAAAGAAAATATATATCGAATGGCTTAGATGAGGTTATAACACCAAACATATGCAAGATTTCCTGTCTAATGTACGATAACAGTGGAGATTCATTTCGATGTTTTGCCGTCTGGCGCAGTGATAGTCAAACTACTACGCGCGGCATTAGGACGACGGCGGGAAACATAAAAACGACCTGCGTTATGAAAATTAACATTTTATTCATTCTAATTTAACAGTTTCTGGAAGGTGATGATAAGTGTGCTAGTAAAAACGCATAGTTCAATAACTTCATGCGACTCTGCCTACAAAAATTATTGATCTCGTTTTACATTCCTATTTTAAAAATTATAAGTCATTTCAAGGAAAGGTAGTGGCCCTTTAAGTTACTTTTCTGAGAAATAGCAGCATACTAACTTTAATCTGATCAAATCCAAGATGGCGGTCTGTCGGCCATCTTGTTCACTGATCGGTTTCCAAAATGCATTATGCACAAACAAAAGGCCCTAGAGGACACCTACATAAATGGTCAACGTATACCATTTATTACTATACATTGTATGTATGTTAAAGTAGAGAAAAGCGGTAAAATATAAAATACCGCTAAAGCAGTTAATAAGCACAAAGTAGCTCAAACTTTGAATCCCTGTAATCTCCATTTTCATCTTTTGATTGTAAACTGTTATAAATATCTTCACTGACAAATATGTTTTACCTTTCATTTCTTTCATGTCCCTCGCCATTGATTCTTGCTTTGCTTCTTACTACTTTCTGTTTATCTGTCACAGGGAAAAAGAACAAAATAAAACACGACTGTACATTAAGTTATCTTTACAGTTTTTTAAAAAAATGTTTTTGGATTGTAGTAGTTTAAAGTCCTATTAATAGTCAGGATCATGTGCGTGCCAGGTTTGTTAGTGGAGGAAAGTTGGAGTTCCCGGAAAAAAACCCACCTGACAGCGGTAAAGTACCTGGCAACTGCAATCAAAATTTTCTTTATGTGAAATGCCAAAGCGGTAAAGTAAGAATACCACTAAAACATGACTAGCAAAGTTGCAAATTTTTGAATCCATGTAAATCTCCATTTTCATTTTTTGATTGTAACCTGTTATGGATATCTTCACTGACAATATGTTTTACCTTTCATTCTTTCATGTCCCTCGCCATTGATTCTTGATTTGCTGCCAGGAAAAGAACAAAATAAAATAAAGAAATTGTACATTAAATCATGTTTACAGTATCAACAAAATACTGATTTAACCTACAAAAGACCAAATGAGCTAAAAAGCTCACCATTTCTTTGACCACGAAATTAAGTCATTTTATCCTTCAAACCTTGAAAAGTAGGGGCCCGAGTCATTCGACTATGTGAATTGGGAAATGCTTCATCTAGCATGTACATGCCCACTATCTAAGGTTAGTACTAAGGCTTTATTTGCCCTCTTCGATTAAAGGTCGATGTCATTCATTTAAACAAAGTGCTAGCACTAGACGTCATCATGCCACAATGTACAGGCCCGTTATCAGGTATCTAGGTCTCTGAATATATTGATAACAAGTCGTTAATACCATGTGACCTTGGCTAGGGTCATTTCGTTTTGAACATGCGAAGTAGGTCTAAATAAAAGCACTAAACTATTCTATGACTGAGGTCTCAGCAGGGCTAAGAAGTCATTCAAAGATTTTAGTCTTTTTGACCCTGTAATCTTGGATGTAGATGAAGGAAATTCATTTATATATCTTCCCTTATAGTAGAATTATTGAGTTTCTGATGGTTAAAATGGAAAAGTTGATACTGGATAACCGATACTCCGCACCATGTCATCAATTTACTTTAATTCTGCAAAAACATTCATTTTGCACAATTAAATATTAGCATACAACTGATTTTGAATAAGTTAGTGCGATGAAAATTCGAATTTATTGCTCTATCATCTATTGCTAAATGCACAACAATATGACTACCGCTACAATATATACATCTACAATGATAAAATGAATAAAGAGAATTTAGTAGATATCCTGTTCTCTGTACAAAATGCAATCATCCTTATGATTTGAGTCCATTTGCATATTTCTAACTTGAAAATGAAGCTCACAATGTCTGTAAAGGGGGTTAATAGATAAAATACGCTACGGGCCGTCAAAAGGATAGTAGTAGTGATATCAGGGAATCCGCGCTTCATTTTTTTTTCACAAAACAAACATTTTTTTTAAATGAAATAAAATGGCTTCATAGCCTCATTTAATTTTTATGTATACATAGCTTTTGCATAACCATTTTACATACAAAAAAGTAATTATCACATAAATCAGAAAATGCATTGTTTCCAGTGTAACTGTAACGAAGTTATCACATTAATGGTTATGTTATATACAGCAATCAATGTAATTCATATGTTAATCAAGAGCACCAGGGCCAGGGTTATATCAAATGCATTAATTAATTTCCCTTAAAACTGTTGAAATTGGATCAAAAACATTAGCACCAAGTTTCATAAAATTCTATTCAAAATATGCACAGTAGACCTGTAATCGTTTTATAGTATTATATCTTACTACACAAACTCACCTTTCAGGTCTTCAACAATTGTCTCAAATTCCACTTGTTGCTCCTGAAGTCTCTGGTACAATAACTCCTTGCCTCTGTTGATCTGGTCCCATATGCACATTCAGCAGCTTAGTCTACTTCTCTGACATATGTAGGATCCTGTCAGTGTGCCTTGGTCGTACTTTTCGGGAAATACACTGACGATGAATTCCCCTATACCAACGGAAGCCTGGTATCGGTACAGTAGGAGGCTCTTCTTTTATGTGTCTGGCATGAAACTCATGCCTGTGGAACCCTCCTACCTTGTCCCAATATTTGGCCGCCATTGGGATCTCCTGCATGGCGGGGTCTGGTTTCTTACCCCCACCCCTTAAATAGGAGGTGAAATGTTGACACGTCTGGATGTTACGGGACAAGGCGTAAAAAGGTGACTGAAGCCAGGTTCCTTAAGGCGACCAGAAAACTCATTGCCGAGGTGGGGTACCGAAACACAACATCGTTGATGACTTTTAAGGTTTTGTTTAAGATGATGTTTTTTTTGGCTTTTGAGAATGGCATGGAGTCCAGGCGGCTGAGGAATGTTGGTGTGTCCAGAACATCTCGCAGGACATCGCTACAGACATCTAGCAACAAGTCGAGACAGACGGGCAAAATTGGTGGTCTCGGTTTGAGATGGGTATCTGCTGGCCATTTTCTAAGCTGTGCAGCCTTCCAGTATCACGAAGCTGAAAAAATTAAGAACATTTTAGATCAGAGATTGTTAGGGTGACATGTCTTTTCATTTCCGATAAAATAAGTTTTGAATAGTTGCAGAATATTACGGCGAAACTGCCCCTTGTTTGTCTGTTAAACATGCAAGAAAAAATTGAACCAAGTACGTCGATATATCTAAGTGTTACGTGTTACCTAATACCATTTGTATAAAACATATATATTGGCATCAAAGGTATATTGTCTCAAAATGAAGAAGCCTAGCCTAATTCATCAAAACAAGTTTTGGTATAGGCTTACAAATAATTCCAAAAATATGTTCTTTAAGGTCAGTTTTGAGACATTTTGCCTTATTTGATTACAACCTTCTGCATACAAAACTGCACTGTAAACCTCACCAACAGTATCGAAATAAATATTGGTTGTTTTGACTGTAAATGTATGTTAATAGCTTGTTACTTTTACAACATCATGTTTATAATTTCTCAACAACGATGTTTTTTCTGAATTAAGATAATCATACCTTGTGTAAAATCTTAGTGGTATCAATCAAGTCTATTGTGTGATCCGATGGTCTATTTAGTTTTAAATAAAATAAAAAATCCGCCATATTTGAGTACTAAACATCATATATTGTTATAGTCAATTATTTCAAAAGTATTGAAATCAAGATGAATGGTATTTAAAAATGCATAATTTTTCAATATAATGGTAAACAACCAGTAGTGTATTTGAAGACATATTGTCATCATTTATGTTTGCGATTGGTCAATACATGAAGAAGGTTTTAGTTTGAATAAATTTTGCTGCTCTGCATTGCACTCATTATTACGTAAACATTTAATCAAGGCCTTTTCATCAGCTGGATTAAATATAATGTAATTAGTTAGGTTGACAGACCAAAAAAACTTATATATAGATTAAAATTCAAGCTTTACTATAATTAAAAACAACTGCTTAATTATTTGGATTTATACTTACATTAGAATCATAAGTCAATATATATCAAGTACCACCATGAACCCACCATTGATGTTACTCCCAAAACGGACTTTCACGTTAGTTGTTGATATAAACGGTCAATCTTAATGGTACAAACTTACCTTCATGCCCTCAACAACAGAATCAAATTCATCCTTTTTTCAGTCTCTCTATATACTCCTTGTATCTGTGTCTGGGTCCATAGTCACATCAACAGGGGTTGTGACAGAAAATAATTCTTTTACAGAACCCCTGGGCATTGTCATAGCGAAACTGACGTAGCCTGTATCTATGATTTTCAGCGCGTCTTGTTCTAGTTTCGGTCCTTTGATATACACTATGAAACTAATTACCCATACATTGCATATTGAAGTGGAGCATCCAAAATCGGACAGACCGGATGTGATTGGTAGTGTATTTCTCTTGAATCATTCATTTTGCTATGAAACCTGTCAATATTAATAAGTGAATCAGAAAAATAACCGGTGAACAAAATGCAGCGTAGGCCCTTACCCAATTTAGGACCTTTGTATGAGGTTCGAAAAAGAAAGTTTCTTGATGCATTGATACCCTTGATGTTACGGACAAAGTTTTTGTTAAAGGGTGGCTAAAGCTATTAAGGTCCTTAAGGGTTGCAGAGTAAACACATTAATTTAAAGGTGAAGTTTAGCTACATGAATGACAGTTGATCTTTTTAATAATCCTTACATACATTACCAAGTCAATAAGATTTGTAGTGTTTGGCTTTTGAGAATCTCCTTAACTCCAAGCACACCTGATTATGTGGAAAGTGTCCAAAAATCTGAATGGATATCGGAATACAGACCATTACAATAAGTCGAGACAACGGGCAAAATGTAGTGGTTTTCAGTTTGAGAATTATCTGCTGGCCAATTAATAAACCTGTGCATTCATGTATCACGAAGCTGAAAAAATTAAGAAGAACATTTTAGCACACAAACATGTTAGGATAATTCACTTATTCTTTCGATAAAATTTTTTGAGTAGTTGCACCAATAATATTACTGGTATCAACGATATTGGTCTAACTTTGTTTTTTCATTACATGCAAGTAGTGATATTGAAATTGGTATCTGACCAAGTATGTGAAAAAATATTGTAGTGAATATTACATGTTATTGAATAATATTGAACATTCAGGTATATTGGGTCAAAGATTTCGGTAAGTGTTCATTGGTCACCATAAGCTGGTTTTGCAATATTGTTATAAACTAGCATAATGGTAATACCAAAGCATCATCAATTTAATTGTATGTGACAAATTCAAGGCCTGACACAGTCATCTGACTTTCAATAGCTGTATAGATTTTAATTTAAGATAGCATTTCATTGGTGGTCATTGGAATTAAAAATTGGTATTAATCAAATTGGTCATGACATGCAAAGGATCACTGGACCATAAAATGCTTTGTATTTCAAAATATTCCAATATTCCTGCATGGGTAGAACTTCAAATCCAGTGTTTGGTAGCTTTGAACAGCGACAATTAAGGAGGTGGCCATCTTGGTACCCAAGTCGAAACACCGACAAATACCAACATTGTTAAGATTGTTGACCGAGCAGATCATATTGGTAGTGACCCATAAAGCATTGGTCATGACAATAAAGTTCCATTGTAGTGACCCAGCAATTGGTAACCATGGACCAGCATTGAGAATAAGTGACAAACTATATATTTTTCAAGACCGTGAAGTGGTGTCCGTGACCAAGCATTTTAGGTCAACATATGATATAAAAAAACATTGGTCACGACCTGCATTGCAAGTGATCATAATTTGACCACAATTGGTATGATTGAGAATTGGTAGTGATTCAAGATTTTAGAATATTTGACCTTATGACTTTACCAAACCAAACAATTTTGGTTCAAGTGTCCATAGCAACTGCTGGTAGTAACCCTTGAGCATTGGCATTGACAGGCCAAATATGTAGTGACCCTGGAATTGGTATTAACCAATATTGAGCCATTTGAGACAGGCATTGAAGTGACCGAGCATTGGTTCAAAGATTTTTGCCATATGTTGTGACACTGGTCCAGCATTGGTAATGACCCGGTAGTTTACGTTTTGGTAGTGAATTTTCACAATTTTTGGTATTTGACATCAGAGCCACTGGTAGTGAAATACAAAATATAGGACCAGAGCAATTATGAAGTGAAACTCATTGTTATAGTTGAGAACTATCATTGAGTAGTAATTGACTACAGAATGTTTACTGTGGTACCAAGATTTGTCCCCTGTGACTTGGCTGAAAGTATTTCAAGGTTCATTTATTTTCACAATTGATAGCCCTGAAATAATCCCCACATTGGTATTGACCAAATTGGTAGTACTCTGGGCCTTATGGTTTTGAAGTAGTTTACCCAAATATTTTACTGACCCCTGAAAAATTTGACCATAACGAGACCTTGGTAAAGTGAGGATCTATTGGTAGTGACCTCATCCATTGGTAGTTCCCATACAAATTTGTAGTGACTGTTATGGAATGACCTCAAATGGCTGATAGACTGATCCACAAAAATTTTATGGAATTAAATGTTTTGGTACACTGAGTTTAGTCGTTCAAAACATTCAGCCTATTGACCCATTTGTGACCTTGAAAGTAGGTAAGGGTTGGTAAAGCTGTTTGAAAGTTAGGTAGTAATCTTCATAATGTTCATAAACATTACAGTATTAATCCAAGCATTGTAAGTGAACAATTTTAAATAATTGGCCTGTTTGGTGAGATTTAAACATTATGTAATGAGTGCCAATATGGTGTGAAAATAGCAATGGGTTTACGTTTAAAGAATGCCCTATTTGACCCCTGTGACCTTGAAAGTAGTGACTCAAGGCATTCAATAAGTGACCAAAATATTGTACATATCAATTTATCATCAGCATGGTACAGTGAAATATGACTAAATATTGGTAGTTTATGGTTATGAGAAATTTGAAGTCGTTTCAAATTGGAGCCTAGCATTTGATTGAATGACCTGAAAACAATTGGTAGTGTCATCATCACATAATTTCCAAATTAGTGAAAATTGGTTCATTACAGTTGGTAATGCATGAGTATTCAATACAGGGCTTTATGGAAAAGGGTTATTGTAGTGACCCAGTAATTTTGTAGGTGACCCTTTGTAATCAGAATTTCAGCCATTTTGAGTACATTTGTACCTGTGAAAGCAAAGTTGACAAGGTATTCAAGTAGTTATTTTTATTCACAACTTTGTGATAGCAGTTCTAGGTACAGCATGATTACAGGTCCAAATATTGAGTATGTTTTTAGGTACTTTGAGCTTATGGTTAGTGACCGAAGTCGTTTTATGGACTGAAGTTTACGCACGGTGTACTCGGCAATTTCGGTGACGGCTCAAAGCCCGGTACTTTGACCTGGGACGGTGCATGTACTTAAAAGCTCACATAGACGACCATATACAAATTATAATTGTACATTTGTGGGCTCCTCAAAGTATTGGTAGTTCCTTATGGTAGGACCTGATGATGGTACACAAATCAGCCTTTTTTTAAAGTTCCTGAAAATTATTTTTAGTGACCCTCATTGAAGGTTAATTTAGTTGTTCATTCAAACATTTGCACAAATAGGCTTCAATTGGTACATGCTGAGTCATTGTATGACCGAACATTGTAGTGTACCCAGATGAGGCCTCCGTATTATTGCTTAAAACATTGGTAGTGAAGCTTGGTAGTGATGCAGCATTGGTAGTGACCCCAGTTCAACTCTTTTCACTAATTTGTTTTGACCGAAATGGCCTCGCCATTTATGTCAAACTAATTGGTACCAGTGAAACAGCATTGGGAAGTGACCCAGCATCAAGTGAAACTGAAGCTTATGATTCTGTTTAAATTAGGTTATGACAATGGCAACAAAGCCCTTCATGCACAAACTTTAACATTTATGTCAGCACAGTAATATGAGTCCAGTGATCGAACATTAGTAGTGCAACAATTTGTGTCAGCATTGGTAATGACCGAGCATTGGTATTGACCGAGCTATTGGTAGTGACTGAGCATTCATTTGTAGTGTATTGGTAATGACCTGAGCATATGGTAGTGATCAAACATTGGCAGTGACTTAGCATTTTAATGACCGAACATTGGTATGTACGTATTGACGAGCATAAGTAGTGACCCATTATTGGTGTAAACAGCATTGGTAGTGAATCAAAGCATTAGTATTAATGACATTTAGTACTGATTGTGTCAGTTACAGTGTATTGTTAGTGACTTAAGCATTGGTAGTGACCGGAATATTAATGACATTGATCGATTTTTGGTTGTTGTAACCATTTACAAAATTAGAATTAACTACAGTATTGGTAGTGACCGAGACTCGGTGGTTAATTTTAGTGACCTTGTAAGGGCAGTGACCGAAATCTTGATAGTGAACCAGGCAATGGGTATCATTGAATCGGAGCATTGGTAGTCACCGAGCATGGTGGTATGGTGTGTATTTAACAAAGTGACCAACATTTTAGTGACACGGTTTGCGAGCTTTAAGCCCAAGCCCTTATTTTATGACCGAGCAATAAGAAATTGGTAGTGATTTTACCAAAAAGCATTACAGTGATTTGAGCATTGGTGCCTAATAGTGAACAGACAGCATTGGTAGTGACCGTGTTTGGATTAGTGAATGTTGGTAGTATGAGTTTTTATATTGAGTAGTGACTGTGTATTAAATAAAAAGTAAAGCATAATAGTGACTTAGTATTGGTCCTACATGAAATGTGTCTGAAGTTGGTAATGGGCATGCTGGATTTTAAGTTGTGCTGACCGGAAACATTGGTAGTACAAAAAGCATTAAGCCATTTTCAGCAATGTTTCCATAGTAGTGACCAGATCAAAAAGTGACAAAAAAATTGGTAGTGACCGAGCATTAAAATCTAGTGACCGAGGCATTAGTAGTGACCGAGCAATGGTAGTCTATTAGTAGTGACCGATCATTGGTATTGACCCTGCTGGTTTTAGGTTGTTACGCTCAGGAATTTGTAGAAACCCAAACACATTTTTAGTAATTAACATTGAGACAGAAAAAAAGTGAAAAAAACCAGCTTAGCATGAATATGTCAGTTAGTATTGAAGAAGTTAACATTTAAAATGAAAAAAGTCATAAATGTACTAGCTTCAATAGACCAACATACGTAACTAAACGTGGAAATATCTATCTGGATTTTAGACCAAGCATTTGTACTGACCGGACGGACGATGACGGACAACCCATTTGTATTTCCCCCGCAATTGGTAGCAGGGGGATAAAATTTTTTTTTTAAAAAGTAAGTTAATTTCAGTCAAAGTATACATAATTGTGTTGCTTTTTAATAGCCATCACTGTAAACTAAAACGTATTATTATGGCATTTTAACAGTGGTTTTACATACCTGTTTTTTTATAAGTTTCCTCAGTAGGACAGGAGGTAACGTAGGAGGACATCTAAGATCAAACAATGTAACAGCCTCAGGAAAAAGTTGCTTAAAGAAAATAATCGTCTAGACAATGATCAACGTTCAGCTATGGTCTTTATGTCTTCTCCATCATAATGCACTATTCATAATACATGTAGTATTTACATTTGTAAATATGAGGGGGGGGATCAACATCTGAAACAATTTAAATTACATTAACATTGAAGAATATATAATTGTTTGACTTAATGGTACTTTCAACAAGCATTATTCATGGGGTCAAAAGTTGTAATCAATCTATAAACAACTTCTTGTCTATGACTAACATAGCCTAGAGACCCGAAATAATGTGACTGCAGCATTGCTAGTGACAGACAAATAGCCCTTAACACATCTGAGTCTGTTAATCTACATTGTAGTAACCGAATGCACTCGGTACACAGTAAGTTGTATGTTTAACATTATTGACTGATTTTAAACCTGTGACCTTAGTGATCAAGTTCAATGTTTAATTTGAACAAATAAAATGAAAAGTGAAAAGATCCTTTATCAAAGCATTTGCTAAGTCAACTAAGACTGGTTTATAGCCCTTCACCAGCATTTTAGTAGTGACAGGCCCAATTCAAGTCTCTAGGTCTCTTACTTGAATTCACAAAAAGTTGAGTTTAATTTAAGCAAAATTTTACCCTCATTTGACCCCCGTGACCTTCGAAATTGAAGGTCAAGGTCATACATTTGAAACTAACTTGGTAGCCCTGTCAATCCCAGCATGCTACAGGCTCCAATATCACACCCTGGGCCTTTTGTTTAATGAGAAGAAAAAGTCATTAAAAGATTTCAGCCTTTTTTACCCTTCCGTGATCTTGAATGAAAGGCCAATGTCATTCATGTAGAACAAACTTTGGTAGCCTCTTCACCCTAAGCATGCTACGATGCCCACAATATCAGTACCCTTTTTAGCATTTTGGTAATGTCAGTATTAAGTGTGTTGAAAAATAAGTATACGGACGGTGCATCAGGCGCACGGCAGACCGTACCGACGTACGAATCAATGATGACTATAGGTCATATTGACCCTTCAGGTCAGAATGACTTAATGAACAACCATTGACTTCCTTTTAAGGTATACGGGTTATAATAGGCTAATTTTTTTGTCTGATAACTTAAAGGTTGAGATTTTTAAAAATTGTCATCATACATGAGATGAATCGGCGTACCCAAATATGTTGAAACAAAATTACCTTGACCGTTATTCAGATTTCACAGAGTGTCAAAAGGTTAAGGAATTTCAAACAAACTTCTTGCCAATTAACTTCAATGAGTACTAGAGCACCTGTTGACTGTGTCTGTTATTATGTTTGGAATGAAGGGCTACCAATTGTTCATAATAATTGAGAAATGATGATCAAATAAAAACCTTCAAACAAATTCCTTCTCAAGTCATAAAAGCCTAAGTTACCGGTATTTCCAGATATCAGCTCGGCCTAAAATATATTTGACTGAAGCCGCTCTATCAATGCCATCATGTGTTGAAATATCTTGAATCTTACAAACTTCTAGTAAATATTCTCATCTTCTTTGATAACTTAATAGTTATTAATTTATAAATAAATAATTTTCTAAGTATTCTCAGATTCTTTGGATTTTGGTCAACAACTCTACTTAGTTTATCTCCCTTTGCAGATAAATTATACTAATGACAATCCTGCTTTCGATTCAACAATAATATGACATAATGTCACTATAGATAACTAAGATCTTTTTGTTTATTGTCGAATGTGTTAAATAAATGAATAATAAGCTCTGTAGATTTTGTGTATTCACACCCCCGATTAGCACTGCTGGTTATCTGTAAATTCATATAAATATCAATCATAGCCCTTCATAAGTCTATACTGCCCCTCATTTTAAAATTTCAAATGCCTACCAGGACGATATATACACCCATACAACCAAAACAAACGTTCCTTAACTTTATATATAAGATATCGACGTTTCTTTTATCAAATGGTAGTTAAAAGCAAAATTTTCTAAGGAGGATATTAATTTCAATTAAAAGCCATCTGGTCAAAGAACGCCACCCTGATAGAAAGCAGAGTACGTGTTGGGCAATGAATGATTCGCCAAGGAATATGTAACCGATGTTTCTAAAAATGGAAACACACCGAGTCCAAAAATGCTATATAATGTGTTAGCCAATGAACAATAGTGACACTATAGCATATTTTCTGATAATAATTAAGATTATTGTACTTTTCAAACATGATAACAGATTTTGTATATAAAATCAAAAGTATAAATTTATTCATGATTACAAGCAAATATGCATTAATTTACCTAGGTAAACATCTAATTGTTATTTAAATAAACTTATATTACACTGTCACTGGGGAAATTTTATCCACTACTCCAAATAATTCATAACTCGCAAGCTAATGTGAGGTGAAGCACTCTGGGTAAATAATACTTAAATTTGTTGATGATAAAAATTGCTGTCTTTACACCATTTAAACTCCGTGTTATAGGCTACAATCGAAAAGCGGAGATAATCTAGGTTTGCTATAGTTTTCAATACTAAAAACACACGAATGACGTAATATACTAACGTACAGAACGACTCTCTAACAATTACGGAACTAACGGAGTCTTGTATCTTGGTTACGGATAAATTGACGGTTAATTATGACGTCATAGTTAGTTGTTTGCTATATAATAATCAATGTGGGCCCAAGTATTGTCTCGATAATTGTAGGAGAGAGAACAGAAAAAAGACTCTATTTGGGTAACAAAAGTATTAGGTCCTTATTTCCTGAAAAGAACCGGTAACAAACATCGCCAACTTCGGCACAAGAGGTTTGCGGGACTATTAGAATTCGTAAATGCGTGTCTGTCATATGGGCAGGGATTTCCTCTCACCGAGTGAAATAATTTGGCACATGTTCAACCCAAGGCTTGCCGATGGGATTAAGACCAAAAATCATTCATTCGGGTTCGAGAATATTTCTGCCCCACCTGACTATTCCATATTTTGATTATTTTCTCATCCACAATACTGCTTAGAAAAATATGCCGCATTTCAGTGGCCTTCTCCAGATTTATCATTGCTGCCAATTATCCACAGGAACATCGTATATATGTGTCAAAATTGTTGACTGTCAATATGACAGTGCACGACGCGGATGGTTACGCACTCAGGTATTGTATTGATGACGTTATACGTTATTTGTATAGTGCGTATGAGCTGGCCTTACACCACAATGTGTAAGATGGAGTGTTCACGTGATTTTGTCCACCGGTTTTAGCATGAGAGATTTCTTTGTCAACCATTAGGGGTTACGATAATATTGCGCTCGAATGCTACCCTGTATGAAACCCAAAGACAATTACGGGACCCTCATGACTTCCATGCGGTGTTAGAAAGGTGGCGTACATTGTTGATGACGTCATTAATATTTACTTAGCATTTCGACGGAACCCATGTTCATGTTGTCGGGTGAAAAAATGCTTGTTGTTTGGCTATTATCTACATCTTTTTTTTTTGTATATATTTGGAGAAAGCGAATCAATCTCTACCTATGAGGGTGTGTGGCAATGAAATCTACAACTCTCAGTCTGGAATTAATGTCAAAATATTATCTCCCATGACTTCATATAGCAGACGGGAAACCACTTCCATTCCCCAGCAGGTGTATATTATTCCATCTCCATTGCCGACATCGGACACTTTGAATGCGGAGGCTGATAAAAATTATATTTTTCGGATTAATATTCATACGAACGAAACTGTGATTATATTCTGACAACTATTGATCAATATTCAAATCACTCAAACTATTAGATGGTAAAAATCCTCATGGCACAAACTAAAACCACCACAATTATAATTCTGTTACAAATATGCCCCCATTGTTTGATTACACCGGAGTAAACCGTGACGAAATGAAACACTCAACAGGTAAAAATGCTTTGAAGTTTAAAAACAAAAGTTAAAAAAATGTTTGATTATAGTTGAATTTAACAACAAATTTACCAATGACCACAGAGCCACACCTTGAAATGTAACATTTTCACACGTTGCGTATGTTGTATTGCAACACACTAGGGTCAATGGGACGGAATCCGTAGCTATGACGAAACGACCATCTGTCAGAAACTCTCGTCCGTCCCATCGTTCAGAGGCTGACGTCAACTCGCAGCAAAACCGCGCGCTCTGTACGGACACTAATATGCTAACGACATGTATGTACCAAGCTGAAAAGTCGGCCCATGTGCCAAAAAAGTTCACCTACTGCCCAGGACAGAGATATTGATTTATGCAGCGCTTGCTTGAGGTTGTTAGTTAATTGTTGATCTGTCATTCATGATCCATATTGTCATGCCTTATTGGCGTTTTGGGCGTCCGTACTCCTCGGTTAGCTTTACCTGTTTCTCGTCCAGCCGTCTCACCTGTCAGGCCGCCATTTTCGAATGCGTATCGGATTAGAAGAAGTCCCAAAAAAAATGTGGTGATTTCGCTCACTCTGAAATCGGGAAGCGTTCACGGACGCAAACTAGTTATAACAATGAACGCGTCCTTACGCGTCCCGTTAAAATTGCTGCCTCGTCAATTAGAAAAAACATTTATTTGGAAGGCAGATAGACATTTGATGGAACAAATGCTCTTATTCTTCTTACTCACGGAAGGGTCCTTTATTTCCAGGAATGGCAGAATGCATACTTTGATGTTATAACAGGAGAAGACCAGTAAATCTATATAAGGATTCCACAAGAAAGTGTGTACTTTCTCTGTTGAAAAATGGGAAAAATGTTATATCCTGGTTGCATTGATTGGTGATGAAGAATATTGTCTACGAGTACCTTGCACGGACAAACTGCCGAAAGCAAACTAAAACTGGTATTTGTATTCCTACAAAGTCCTTCTGAATATACAGAATGAATTGCAGCTGAAATAAAGAAAGTTTCGTCGAAAAAATAGCCTCTCCGCTATTCATATATTTCATTCATTAGTAATATATATATAAATACTGCTTTAGAAATTACAGTGCCATGGTCCCATGTGGAACAGTTAGGTGATCCGGCAGAACATAGATTATCCAAGGATTCATTAATCCTCGATTATTCCAGGGTTCCGATCACTTACAGATCTCTACTCCCCCTGGGGACTATCTCATAGTGAAATTGAAGGCAGCTCAGCGGAAAACATTTTGACCAATCACAGGCTAGCAAAGATTTCCTTTGAAAGACTACAGAGAGAGCGACGCCTAACACTCAAAGCCTCACAGTCAACCACACGGTGTGGCTGTACCGTTATACGGCTTTGTGGTGATGCTCACAGCAATTGAATAAATTACCTGTTCTACACTCTGTTGCCTCCCCCCTAGTTGTTTACTATGAATAGGTCAAGAGGGATGTAGAGATCGTAAGTGGATCGGAACCCCCGTGGAGTATCGAGGATGGGAGTTCATTATGATCCTAACTTTGAAATGACCACCCATAGTCAAAATACTCCAAACCAATGTTAGTGGTAGCCTATAGTACGACGAGACACTTTTGATCATTACGCCGTGTCCTAACTGCCCATCAGAAGTTGCTCAATGTCGACAATCTAATATTTATTGCATTAGAGCAATGGAGGGTTAAATTATCGTCAGGGTGTAGAATTTTCGCCAGTTTTTTTCCTTAATTTTAACATTATTTTGATAAATGGTTTACACTCTGGTTGCTATAGTTTTCAGCAAAGTATAAATGTTGTTCTTTTGGGAACTTTTCTGGACCCTACCATCATTCAGGAATACGCTTTATCTGTTGTTTATGATTTGATGTACAATACCTTTAATACGTTTTCCATGCTCTGTATTTCGGGTCGTCTTATGTGATGCGGATAAGGTCAGTTCAAACACTACTTTTCCTTAAAAGATCAAAATCGATAAATAAAATGCAAGAATAATACATGATCTTTGACAAGTTCTAGAGCGTCTGCTCAAATCGAACTAGTGTTTCCTGTTGTACTTTCCGTCGGGCTACTTCGATGCTGTATAAATGGGTCCTGGCAGATAAACTAAACTCCACATTTGTTAACTGGAAGGCAGTTATTCGTACAGTTTTCTAAATTAAACAGAAAAATATTAAAAAAAAAACCAACTTGATCTCCAATATACAAATGTCCAAATTAATACTTAAATTGAATGAAATCGAAGAGAATAATAATATGTGGTTTAAATTTATTGGACAGAGAAATTCTGACGAATTAGAGGTAATATTAAAATGTTAAAATATATCACGTTTTTTCTGTTATTGTCTCTCTAAAGGAAAATTTATCATAGGGCAGTAGGAATGAATCACACCAGAAGGATAAAAAACTGTTTTTGTTTGGGTTACAATAGTATGATTATTAAATAGACAGGTCCCATTATGTCATCATGTCCAGAAGGCTGTTTGTCTTGTACAGAAAAAATACTGCTCAAAGCAGGATCATGATCAGAATGCAATGAATGGATATATAAGCCTTATATCAGGAACTATATCACCAATGGTCATATGTTTCTTTAAACAGAGCCACTATGGATTTTACATACTATGTACTTAAACATAAATTATTAACTTATATTTATTTAACAAACTTTTTATTGGAAATCTTAATGATAGTATTTATTTTTAATAAACTGTGAATGTAGAACTACATTAACTAATATTTTCATTACCAAAATTTGTAAATCTAAGGAAGGAACTGTCATTATATGATATGTTAAATTACATGGATGAGGTCTCGTGTCCATCAAAATATGTCAGGGCGAATCTGGGGCACTTCATTTACCAATTTGTGTTGATTGTAAGTCATCAATAAACAGAACCAGTAAATATCAATTATTGTCTTTCAAATTGTGTATACAATATTAACACGAATCAGTCGTAACATAACGTGAGCACAACAAGGGTGTGAAACTGTATATTTTTAATAGGTGAAATAACAAAGACTGTGACGATAATCTGCCTCCATGTGACGATAATGCCTCCGTTCAACCGGAAAGTGCAAATAATGAATTCTCCACTTATATCACGATTTTACACAATGGAAACGAGGAGCGGCCACACTACATACGAAACACAGTTACTAATGTATACATCAACCATATCACACTTTTAAAGTGTACTGTGTGATAGTGAATTTGCTATGACCAGGAGATGCTTAACCCGACGTATAATACCCTCCATTGCTCTACCCCATGTGACATGTAAAGAGCAGAGTAATGCTAATAATATGCAATTATTAGCAATATTAGGTAGGCTTTGTTCTCTCAGAATCTCCAAATTTGAATTCTCAGTCCAACTGAAAACTGCCTAATAATTTCACCGCTCATACAAGCTTTGAAACTGCTTGTTCAAACTGTATAACATTTTTCACTGCTCAATGTTCAGTCGGCCAGTGACATGCTTATTAAGTAGAACATACAGTCAGGATTGAATACTGCTATTGTCTGTGACATGCTCAGACCTTAATAATTTAACCTGAGCAGTTCATATGTTACAATATCATATTTGTATATAAAAATACTTAATTCAACTTCATTTAACCTTCATTATATTTTAGTTTGACCAAAAACAGACGACTGTTTTAAATTTGATGTCTGTTCATTCGATGTAATCAGGTCGTCTGCCTTTTTGCCCCTATGATGATGTGATCCGAAACTCGAGTATACGAGCACACGGAAGACTCCTCGGATGTAACCCAAAGGGCGTGCTCGTTTCACCCTCACTGTTTATGCCGATTGTGTACAACAATTTAACGGTTTACTTTATAAACGCGCCCACTACCGGTTTCCCGGAACGGCTTTTAAAATGTTTAAGAAATGGGAAATGTATAATCGAGATCGATAATTTTTGTAGAGTCGCAAAAGTTATTACACTTAACGGTTAATACTACATGATATCATCCCCTTCTGAACAATTTTTATTTGATTTGAATACATAAAAAGTTCATTTTGTCATAGCGCGGGTCCGCCTTATGTTTACCGCCCCGTCATGCTAAAATACCCGCGCAGTAGTTGACTATCACTGCGCCAGGCGCGCAAAACAGTGCAAATGACTCTCCACGGTAGTCCATATATTAACATGTACGCAGGAACCTCCGGCTATAGGACATCCGGTTATATAATTTTCTGGTGTAAATTAGATGCTTTTAAGTATAACATTTATGTTTTGTCTCCGGAAAGGTAGTGGGACCTTTAAATATATATCTTTATGTTATGGAGATTTAAACCATCAGAAATATAAGTGTAAAACCCCCCTAAAATAAGATCGCAAAACGGCTTATGGTGAGAGTACACTCAGTATTTTTCAAATTGAATGCATCAAATTCAATTTAACTAAATTTAAAAAATGATAAATCGAAATTCCAAATTCAATTTTGGGACTATTTTGCCAATGAAATAACGTAACGTTGTCACCGTGGGTTTTTTTTCGTTATGACCTGATGACAGTATTTTTTGAAGCCAATGACATGCTTGCCACAAGTAAAATTGAATGATTTGGGGGCTGGTGTCGTGTCTTCCGTTACGGTAATGTTTTTGAAGAATTTTCCTCTATTTCTTTCTCCCACCATACATGTACCTCCTGTTCTATTCCTTTCTTTTAGGTTCAGAAGGTCCTTACAACCTTCCCTTTATTTTCCTCTGTTATGAAACTAATATCCGTTTTTGAATGTTCTGATTTTGCGAAAAAAACCAAGTAAAAAAATGCTGATTCTTCATGCTTCTCAAAAATCATATTTTAAATCATATTAAGCCAACGTTACAATTGGTCATATTCAAACCCATGATATAAATGTTTTAACAAATTTGTAATAAATGCAGAAGTAAACACAATAAAATTAATTATACACATTAAAATTTAGTTAGCTAAGGGAACCGGATGTCTCTCTGTCTGTACAAAAAGGACAAAGAATGAGTTATCATTCTCTATGGTATATTATGTTTCTGATATTGAATACTGAGTATTCTTGTCATGAATTGCATAATTGCCACTTACCTATTTTGTTGAGCTCATCAGTTTTGTCTTTAATGTTATCGGTCAGTTCTAGACCTAACGTCGATGGCTTCAATCAAGCACCATCTATATTATTAATGATTATTATTCATAGTTTTAAAGATTTAAGGTCTCGATTTATACACAACAAACACGTTTCGGTGACCTTACAGTTTCATATAAATGTCCAAGTTTAGATCAACACTCTGGGTATTCAAAAGGCATTTATTTCCACATGTGGTAGAGATCCCAGTTTCGATTTGCATAACACAGGTAGATTTGTAGTGGATATACTTTTACACAGGATAATTGTTTATACATGAACATCAAGGACCTTTTATCCGACACAGGTTAAAGTGACGTTCTAATTAGACTTTCTTGTACAATGGTAGACTGTATACACTGGAGCTATGGAGACAGTCGGGAATCCCCCAATGTGACGTACATGCCTTTAATAAATAGGATCAGCTAATCAATGTCCACGTGATACTACCATCTTCTCATCAATCATTCAATTAACTTGTACAATGCTAACGGATCGTATACAATCATGTTTCGTTGTACTTGCCGTTATATGTCACCTCTATAGTGAATTCCGTCACGAAAATATTTACTCAAAGGAACCATAGCATATAAAGCATTTGAAATAATAATATCTTGCTGATAGTGGTGATTGTTATGCGGTATACTTGGTAAATCGACAAAAAGATTTACAATAAAGCTATAGATAGTTTCTAACGGAGACCTTTAAACTTGTTGGTACATGTATGTTCTTAGTTAGATCCAATCATACCAATTTCCACAAATAAAAATTTAACTTTTTTTATTGTTAAATCAATATCATAAGACGTTCGTTATATATGGGATCTAGATGAAGTCTATCAAAACTTAGGATATACGGGTTTGTTCTATACACAGACAGCTGTGGTCAATGTACACAGGTTACTGTCTGTAGTTTACAGGTCTTTCTATACAACAGGCAGCTGTGTGTGTCAATGTACACAGGTTACTGTTTGTAGGACACACAGGTCTTTCTATACACAGACAGCTGTGGTCAATGTACACAGGTTACTGTTTGTAAGACATCAGGTCTTTCTATACACAGCAGCAGCTGTGGTGAATGTACACAGGTAACTGTTTGTAGGAAACAGGTCTTTCTATACACAGACAGCTGTGGGTCAATGTACACAGGTTTACTGTTTGTAAGAAGAGAGGTGTTTCTATACACAGGCAGCTGTGGTCAATGTACGCAGGTTACTGTTTGTAAAACAGAGGTGTTTTCATCATACACAGACAGCTGTGGTCAAATGTACATCACAGGTTACTGTTTGTAGGACACAGGTCTTTCTATACACAGTCACAGCTTTGGTCAAAGTACATCATGTGACTGTTTGTAAGACACAGGTCTCTTCTATACACAGGCAGCTGTTGGTCAATGCACACAGGTTACTCTTTGTAAGACAGATGTCTTTCTATACACAGACAGCTGTGGTCAATGTACATGTACAACAGGAGTTACTGTTTGTAAGACGCAGGTCTTTACTATACACAGACAGCTGTAGTCAATGTACACCGGTTACTGTTTGTAGGGACACCCAGGTTTTGTCTCTATACACAGCACAGCTTGTGGTCAATGTACACCAGTGTTACTGTTTGTAAGACACAGGCTTTCTATACACAGGCAGCTGTGGTCAATGTACACAGGTTACTGTTTTGTAAGACACATGGTCTTGTCTATACACAGGCAGACTGTGGTCAATGCACACAGGTTGCTGTTTGTAGGACACAGGTCTTTCTACTACACAAGGCAGCTGTGGTCAATGTACACATGTTACTGTTTGTAAGACACATGGTCTTTCTATACTAAACAGAGCAGCTTGTGGTCAGATGCACACAGGTTTGCTGTTTTGTAGGACACAGGTCTTTTCTATACACAGGCAGCACTGTGGTCAATGTACACATGGTTACTGTTTGTAAGACACAGGTCTTTCTATACACAGACAGCTGTGGTCAATGTACACAGGTTACTGTTTTGTAAGACACAGGTCTTTCTATACACAGGCAGCTGTGGTGAATGCACACAGGTGCTGTTTAGTAGAACACAGGTCTTTCAGATACACAGACAGTGTGGTCGAATGTACACAGGTTACTGTTTGTAAGACAGAGGTGTTTTCTATAACACAGGCAGCTGTATGGTCAATGTACGCAGGTTACTGTTTGTAAAACAGAGGTGTCAGAACTCAATACACAGACAGCTTTGTGGTCAATGTACACAGGTTACTGTTTGTAAGACACAGGTCTTTTTCTATACACAGACAGCTGTGGTCCAATTTGTAACACAGGTTACTGTTTGTAGGACAGCAGGTCTTTCTATACACAGCAGAAAAAGGCAGCAAATCAGGCAACTGTCGGGTCAATGCACACAGGGTTACTCTTTGTAAGACACAGGTCTTTCTATACACAGACAGCTGTGGTCAATGTACACAGGTTACTGTTTGTAAGACACAGGTCTTTCTGTACACAGACAGCTGTGGTCAATGTACACAGGTTATCTCTTAGTAAGACAGATGTCTTTCTATACACAGACAGCTGTGGTCAATGTAACATGTACACAGGTTACTGTTTGTAAGACTGCAGGTCTTTCTATACACAGACAGCTGTAGTCAATGTACACAGTTTTCTTTGTAGGACACATGTCTTTCTATACACAGACAGCTGTAGTCAATGTACACAGTTTTTTGTTTGTAGGACACAGGTCTTTCTATACACAGACAAGCTGTGATCAATGTTACACAGTATTACTGTTTGTCAATGTACACAGGTTAGCTGTGGGACAATGTACACAATTCTGTTTGTAGGACACAGGTCTTTCTACTACACAGACAGCTGTGGTCAATGTACACAGGTTACTGTTTGTAAGACACAGGTCTTTCTGTACACAGACAGCTGTGGTCAATGTACACAGGTTACTGTTTGTAAGACAGAGGTCTTTCTGTACACAGACAGCTGTGGTCAATGTACACAGGTTACTGTTTGTAAGACACAGGTCTTTCTGTACACAGACAGCTGTGGTCAATGTACACAGGTTACTTTTTGTAAGACACAGGTCTTCCTATACACAGACAGCTGTGGTCAATGTACACAGGTTACTGTTTGTAAGACAGAGGTCTTTCTGTACACAGACAGCTGTGGTCAATGTACACAGGTTACTGTTTGTAAGACACAGGTCTTTCTGTACACAGACAGCTGTGGTCAATGTACACAGGTTACTGTTTGTAAGACAGAGGTCTTTCTGTACACAGACAGCTGTGGTCAATGTACACAGGTTACTGTTTGTAAGACACAGGTCTTTCTATACACAGACAGCTGTGGTGAATGTACACAGGTTACTGTTTGTAGGACAACCAGGTTTTTTCTATACACAGGCAGCTGTGGTCAATGTACACAGGTTACTGTTTGTATGACACATGGTACTTTCTAAACACTAGGCAGCTGTGGTCAATGTACACCAGGTTACTGTTTGTAGTAAAACAGAGGTCTTTAAAGGTACCTTCTAGCGTGTGGGGTTACTTGATGGATATCTGAATGAAGGACAGTTGGGATTTCCTATCTTAGCATTTGTAATAAATTCATGAATTATGTTTACGCCAGACTGATGTGTGTTTAACAATAAACGAATGGAGCTATGGAGACAGTTAAAAGATCCATTCCACATGACGTATATGGTTTAAAACTAGGAAAACAACCAGCAAATGTTCACGTGGCAAATCTATTCAATCCAACATTAAAATAATTGTTGTACAGGCAGGGTATTATATTTCTACTTTTTGTTGGCTAAACTCCTAAACTGTAATTATAAGTAACTCGTATACTGTACCATAGGTCATTTTTAACGAACCAAATATCAGACGGATCACGGTTAAATACAAAAGTATGTTGCCTGGTCACTGACAATTAAAAGATGGGCTCCGTTTTTACACAACAATTTACACTAAGTTGTATTATAATAATAATATTACTGACACTCAGTAAAACCACATATATCATAACCATTCTTCTTACAACGAGACTTGATAACTAGGTTTTCATTACTGTAATAAGTTCAATAATCAAATCATCATATGCTTTAATCACAGTGAACTAGTAATAAGCACTCTCGTAGAATGACAGCCACACAAAAAAGTACTCCACGCCATTTGCAAAACAATGTGTGATCGGATCATACATTTTATTTGTGTGGAATACTTTGAATTGTCTGTTGTCATGCACTTAACGCAGTTTTCATTAAGACTTCGTGAAAGGACTAAAGTAAGAAGAAGGTCAGCGTTGGATAAATCGGGGTTACTACAACCCTTACCGATTACCAATATATAAACATATATCGTATATCTGTGTACAATCTTCATAGTACCTCATTGCAAACACAAAAGTGATTTTATTTTGGAGACGCCCCACTGCCCTAAGAATAGAAACAGCCAGCAAAAACGTAGCGAGACAAAATCCTTTCCAATAGATTTAAATTACATTATTTACCGCCGCTCTGATTAAACATTCCTTGATTATTTATTGAATCATCGTTGTGTATATAAGGTTTTATTGCAGGCATGTCATTGTTAGCCACATTGTTTATCGTATTTCCTGCTCCCTCTTCATGCAAAAAAATTATTTTCCAACCAAGAGGCCTATGGGTACACATAATTCATATATATATTTTTATATCCATTGCAAAGCGTGGAAATATCATGTAGATATGATGTTATGAATATGATATATGCGTTGTTATATGATGTTATCAAAGTGTATTATATCATGTTATATGATGTTCATCAAAGTGTTGTATCATGTTATATGATGTTATCAAAAGTAGTGGTATTCATGTTATATGGTGTAATCCAAGTGTTATATGCGTAGTGATATTGATCGTTTATCAAATGATGCTATAATCCAAAAAATTTTTAAATTTATGATGTTATCATATAGTGTTATTTGATGCTAATACATGATGTTCATTAATATGTTATATCAATGTTATATGATGTTTATCAAAGTGTAAATATCATGTTACTATGAGTGTTATCAACTGTATGTTCTACCATGTTATATGGTTAGCATACTTATGATGTTATCAAATGTGCTATCTCATATTTTATGATGTTATCAATGTTGTATTTGTATGCGATCTGATGTTATTAATATGTTATCTAACTGTTATTATGATGTTATCACAGTGTTAATCTCATGGTTATGATAGTTATCAATGTTTTTACCAAGTTAATATGGTGATACTATGATGTTATAAATGTGGTTATATCATATTTTATATATGATTTTCCATGTGTTTATTGGATGCTATATGATCGTTAAACAATTTGTTAGTATATGTTATATGAAGTTATCAAAGGGTTTTTGTATCATCGTCATATGAATGGTAATCAAAGTCGTTATCTCATGGTTTTCTGAATGTTTATCAAAAGTGGTTGTAATCATGTTATTGAAATGTTTACACTGAGTGTTGTTTCATGATAAATAGATGTTATCCAAGTTGTATTATCATGTTATAATGATGTTATACAATCGTATTTTACCCAAGTTAGTAAGGTGCTCATATGATGTTATCATATGTGTTATGTCATATTTTATGATGTTATCAATGTGTTATTTGATGGTATATGATCGGTTTAAAACAATATGTTAATATCGATCGTTATCAAAGTTTGTTGTAATCATGTGTATATGGTGTTACTGCTGACAGTGTCTGTATCATAGTTATATGATTGTTTATCAAAGACGTTGTATCTTGTTATCATGATGTTATCAAAGTGTGTGTATCATGTTACTATTGATGTTATCAAAGTGTTGTATCATGTTATATGTATGTTATCAAAGTGTTTGTATCATGTTCATATGATGTTTAT
>NW_027187873.1:0-58769 GCF_041381155.1 Argopecten irradians
TGTGATATATGCCGTATTAATTGCAGTTGAGATCATTAATTGTGATAAAAGGGCATCACTTTGTTCGACGTGTTCAAACACAAATTTACGTAAATCTAAATATAAATCTCCAGCACCTTGATAATCTCGACGACAGGCCCATATGGAACTTGGGACTTAGAAGAGGACAGTTTTCCGTTTGATGTGTGCATGGGATGAATGTTTGGCTTTGGGATCAGGTGAATTTTCCCTTCTTTGCATATATTTTATTTGATGACTGTGTAAACTTATTTAATTTCAAGTCACATACATACACACTATCTGCAGTCCACACGATTATACATTTAACCTGTCAAGAGACGTTACGAATATTAGATGATATACTTCTAACGTCCTATCTGCAATATTGTAGCTCACAACCAAAAGACAAAGATCTATTATAGCTTTTTAGACAGATGGTTTGTTTAATTTTGTTTTGGTCTGTCCCGTCGTCTTTAGAGCTTTTTTGCTACAATTGGTGTGCGATACAGGCTCTCTTGGCCTCTTGTTTAATATCCAACATAGTAAATGATAAATTTAAAATTAAAAATTTTTTATTCTAATTTAAAGATTGAGTGGAGGGGCAGCATACTTCTGCAAATATAGCATCAAATCTCACTGATGAAGTAAAAAGTGGAATCTCTCGATTCTTATCGCTTATCGGATAATGCTGCGAATGAACGTAAAGCAATCGAATTGTTGGACATGACTTAGGTGTTACTATCTTGTGGTTAAACATTCCCTTTCAGTTGCTGCCGTTCATTATATGGTGGCTAAGGGAGGTAGACTTGTTGGATTTTTCAACCAATTTTCAGGGGATAATGATACACTAATTGCTGAACAGCAGCTCTTGAATGAGGGATAAACACTTCACAATTTGATTATGGATTGTCCCAACACGATGGAACAGGACCTATGCAATGCTGTCACGAGTCTTGGAACTATATCTCTGCTTTACATATTTTTGCAAATGATCCTACAGTATAAATCAGCAAAAGACAGGATTCGCAACAATCAGCAATTGCGCATTTACGTTTGAGGAACAATTGCTAATGCCATCCTGGACTCTTTCCAGAAAGCCACAGTAAGTTTCTTTTCAGAGGAGACCCTAACGCTACAGAAAATCATGCCGATACTCTTGCCCCAGCTTTGAAATCTGTCAATAGGTATCATTGTGATCAAATCACGGAGCTTGCCCCAGCTGTGAAATCTGTCAAGCGGCTGATGCATGCTGAAATGCAAAAACGCACTGAAGACAGAGATTTGGGTTTCATGGCAAGGGTCCTAAAACCGTTTACCAAAGAACTTCCATTCTTGACTAAAGAAGAAAGAGAGAGGGCATAGGATGCTTCTCGAAGAGGCACTATCGGGGACTTGTCAAGTGACAGTAAAGAAAGAGAGATGAAGTGTGACAGAAAGAAAGAGAAAGTGTCAGATGAAGAACCACTCCCTCCAGTAAATCCCTTGTCTATTCTTCCATTAGAAGTAGTTGAAGAACCCAATGTTCTAAAGTTTAAGCCAAAACGAAAAAGCCAGGAAATGTGGAGGTGAAAACGACTGGTTCAGCGATGTTGTAGTTTTGAAAAGGGAGCAAATTCCCCAACGCAGATCAGAGAGGAACTTTCAAGGTACATGGGGTGTGTAGTCAGCCAAAACGAGCTAACCATACTTGAATGATGGAGAAAGAATTGCCACTTCTATCCTAGAGAGGCATGTATTGGAAGGAAGTACCTTCCCGTACTTGCCACATCCGTTCCTTCAGAAAGGATTTTTAGAATCTTATCCACATATGTGAATGATGACCGAGATGATTGGGATAACTTAACTACCTTCCGTTTGTGACATCAGCTTACCGTAGTTTCAGTGCACGAATCTATGGGTTATACACCCAATATGTTAATGTTTGGGAGAGAAGTTAATCTTCCTATTCAGCTGTCAGTTGCTTTTGACACTACGAAAATGTGGTGTGCCTATGTGACGGTACTGAGAGATAAACTTGCCATGATATATGAGATGGCTAGGAAGCATCTTGGGAACAGTGCTAAAAGGCAAAAGCGAGATTACGACACCAAAATTAAACAAAACTTTGATAAAGCCGGAGACCTTGTGTACTATCATAATGGTATTGCGGCTACAGGAAAAAGTAAAGCTACTAGCAAATATTTGGAAAGGACCTGTGGTTATCACCGAAAAACTGTCAGATTTACTGTATAAAGTACAATTCACTCCAACCAAAGCAAGCTAGTAAAGTTATACACCATGGCTGACTGAAACCATACAACGGAGAGATTATTCCAGACTGGATTTCTACAATAAATCAAAAATTGGAAGCTAACAAGGCAAAAAAATAAACCACAAAAAGTGGAACAAAATTCCGGCACGAACAGATTTGAGACGGGGCGATGGCATCGGAAACAGCCCAACCGAATTGGAATTAATAGGCTTGAATAAGAAAGAGCTCGCGAAGTGATGAGGGATTTTGTTGCTAGTGACTGTGTAACAGTCTTGTGTGTGTCTGTAAATAGTGTCACGCTGTATGTCAAAACGTTACCTAAATGTAGACGGAATAAACTAGGGCCACCTGTGTTAATTAATTTGTCAAAATCGAAGATGAACATTTCGGGCACAGTAGTTACGTCCATCCAGACTGAGAAGGACATTAGACGTACTGACAATGATTTTGCACGAGTACATTTAGACTGAGAGGGGAGGGGGAGGTTGCAATTTTTGATCACATGACTTCGAAAACCACGCATACAGAACATCACTCTCCAGATTGAAACCAACAAGTCAACATGGATACTCCTAACACTCCATTACAAGACGAGTTACCTATTTTTTCCACTGTCCGAGGTAGATTTTGACTGCTCACCATTTCCGGGGTCATCAACCTGCGTTCAGCTGAGTCAGCAGCGACAATTAACACACAAGAGGAACGGAATCCTGTCAGCCAACTTACTAAGGAGGATATAAATATCCATTAAAGAGGTAACATATAACATGATCACGAAACAATGAAAGTATAAGGTGGAGCATGGAATACCAAAAGGCATTGACATACAATTTAAAACAAGATATCCAGAAAACAACAAAAGGAATTATCCACCTGTCCAAAAAACGAAACACGGAAATGCCACCGAAGATACATTGCCTATCTACAATTTGGAGTCTGCAATCTCCAGAACCATCGGCAACCAAAAGATTCAAAGAAAGGAGCCGGTAATTCTTTGGAGTAAAGCCAATAAGAAAACAAAAGTGTCTCGGAGCCAACTAGTGTTAGAAATTAGCAAAAGTGACAATAATGTGTTAGAAATTAGCAAAAAAAGTGCCTTTCATGATACAAACACGAAACTTTGGCATGCAAGTAGCTATGACTATCTAAAAGAGAATAAAGGCTGGAGCCATATCGCAAAAAGTGCCTTCTTCCGGTATTTTTCAAGATGGCCGCCATTTTCGTGGTGAGACCAAGAAAACTAATGAAATTACAAGCTGTCTAATGTCTGCAGAGGATAATGCTGAAGAGATATGACTTCGAAAACTTCTTTCCTCAAATGGTAGTCTTGGCAGATGTCTGTTTTGACCATTCCAGTTTCCAATGCTTGGCTGGAGAGAGGAGCTAGAGCTGTAAAGCGCATCAAGACCAGATGCAGAAGTTATATCAAGGAAGATATGCTGATGGGATTTATGCATGTAGCAACAAATGGTCCAGAAATTGTCAGTCCTCGGAGCTAAGGCGAAGGCTGTGACAAGATGGTGTCAAATATGGAGAGGGAGGTTGTAATTATCGATCACATGACTTCGGAAACCAAGCAAATAGATCATCACTCTGCAGATTGAAACCAACAAGTCAACATGGATACTCCTAACACTCTATTACAAGACGAGTTGCATATTTTTTCCAGTGTCCAAGGTTGATTTTGACTGCTCACCGTTTCCGGGGCCATCAACCTGCTTTCAGCCTGAGTCAACAGCGACATTAAACACAGAAGAGGAACGGAATCCCGTCAGCCAACTTACTAAATTCTTAGAAGGGTTGTAGGGCAGGATTACAAATATTGAAGAGTGACTAAGGAGGATAGAAATCTCCATTAAAGAGGCAACATCTAACGCGATCACGAAACTATGAAAGTCTAAGATGGAGCATGGAATACCAGAACACATTGGCAGAAAATTTAAAACAATATATCCAGAAAACAACAAAAGCAATTATACACCTTTCAAATAAACGAAACACGGAAATGCCATTGGAGATACTGTCTGCAATTTGGAGTCTGCCGATCTCCAGAACCATCGGCAACCAACATCTTCAGAAGATGCAGAGAAAGGAGCCGGTAATTATTTGGAGTAAAGCCAATAAGAAAACAAAAGTGTCTCGGAGCCAACTAGTGTTAGAAATTAGCAAAAGTGACAATGTGTTAGAAATTAGCCAAAAAGTGCCTTTTATGATACAAGCAAGAAACTTGGCATGCAAGTAGCTATGACTATCTAAATGAGAATAAAGGCTGGAGCCATCGCAAAAAGTGCCTTCTTCCGGTATTTTTCAAGATTACCGCCATTTTCGTGGTAAAACCAAGAAAACTAATAAAATAACAAGCTGTCTAATGTCTGCAGAGGATAATGCTGAAGAGATCTGACTTCGAAAACTTCTTTCCTCAAATGGTAGACTTGGCAGAAGTCTGTTTGACCATTTCGTTTCCAATGCTTGGCCGGAGAGAGGAGCCAGAGCTGTAAAGCGCCGCAAGACCAGAAGCAGAAGTTCTATCAAGAAAGATATGCTGATGGGATTTATGCATGTAGCAACAAATGGTCCAGAAATTGGTCAGTCCTGAGAGCTAAGGCGATGGCTATGGCAAGATGTAGCGAAAGCATTCTTGCTGTAACAAACAATAGAGCCAGAAGACAGTGATGTTTCGGATGATGAAGAAATAGATTTTTGGTGCCAATAAACATCCGCTGTATATGTACAATATACAGTGATTGGACATGAAATCTATTAATGTTGAAAAATTTGTACAACTATTTACCTTTACCTAATTTGGCATTCAATATACGATAGTGTACACTTGGACTAATAATATAAAAAAAACTTTAATTTACGGCAGGTGTGTGCCACATATGAAACGATTAAAAGTGACTACCAATAAAATACACCGTTATCAACAAAAATAGGGTAAGTTGACATAAAATTAAGTCATCGTGCTTCGTCCGTCGTCGTGCGTAAACTTTTGCATTTAAAACACTACTCCTCCTTAACCCTTGAGTGGATCATTGAGAGAAGAACACATTATCGTAATGATGTTGGTATTCCAAGATGGCCACTGGGCCAACATCCTGTTGGATAGAACGACGGGGGTGCAAAATTGGGAGCTTTGCTGAAATATGGCTTTAAAATCTGACTCCTCCTTAATCCTTGAACTGGTTACAACCATAATATGGATGAAGGGCTACCAAGTTTGTTCAACAAATGACATTTACCTATTTCAGAAACTTACATATTCAACTAAGGAGTTCCTTGTATTGTTTATATTAGATGTTAACCAATACTTTATACTGTGACTTTGTTGTTTTGTGCCATGAGTCAGATGACCGTTAAGGCCCATGGGCCTCTTGTTTATAAAATATTAGTGGATAGGCCTAGCAATATTCGATTAAAACTCGTAAGTGAAATGGCATTTATTGTCAGTTTGATTATTTGTACTTACAAACAAGTTTATGTGCAATTACTGTTAGATTCGCGGTTTGTAAGTTAGTCTGCCGTAGGTTAGTAAGGTTAACAGATGTAGCGTACTCACTAGTATAAGTACCGATATTGAGACACACTTTCGGTGAGAATAATTAATACTTTATTGTTACATTAAAAATAAGTCTGAAGTAATTAAGTGGGAAATTATTATGTGACTGAAACATGTGATAAACGGAGAAAATCTGACAGTTAGTATAGGCTGCTGTACAATTCACAACGTACGTTATTTCCCGTAGTTCCGGACACTGTCGATAGGACTACCAAGGTATAGTTTTCTGGTGATCATTGAAAACCAGCGTGATTGCATGATGGCAGGCGTGTAGCACACACGCCTTCATAAAAATAGAATAAAAAGATAATATAATAGATATTAAAGGCCTATTACTTTCCGTAACATTTTTGTTTGTTTGTTTGATTTATTAACGTCCTATTAACAGATATGGTCATGTAAGGACGGCCTCCCATGTATGCGGTGTGTTGCGTGTATGTTGTGCGAGGTGAGTGTACTGGGATATTGCGATATGTTCGTGTTGTGTCTTCTTGTATAGTGGAACAAATTTAAAAAAAAAAAACATTACTGTATAAGTTTCTTATTCCGCAGGCCTAAGATGAGCTAATTTATATTAAAAACAACACCAAAACATCCAGAATACCCATTGTTATCTGTTACAGTGAAGATTTATTTTGCTGTTTGACCCAGTGATATTCAACTAATGCTCAGTGATTAGGACGACGGTAGGAAACATAAGATGACCCGCGTTATGAAAATTAATTTTATTTATTTTAATTAAATTGTTCAGAGGCCTTCAGGGTGATGATAAGTCAAGTATTTACGGAACGCTAATAACTTATTCGGCTCTATAAAATTATCAATTTCGTTTTACAATCCCATTTTAAAAATAAGAAGCCGTTTTGGAAAGGTAATGGGCCTTAAAAAATAACAAATAGATCAATTGAAAAAATGTATTAAATAAAAAATAAAGTGAATGAAGTACATAAAATTTGTAAACCAAAAATGATAAAGCTAGCCAGAAATTAAGTAAATATCTAGCCGATAAATGTTTGATAATCAATGAAAAAATAACAAAAATACCAGAAAAAATATCTACATGTACTTGAAATTTTTTTTTATTGAAATGATAGAGTTAATAATACAATATTCATTAGTCCTACACTATGGTTACGGGCACGGCACCAGGTAAGAATGGATTCTTTATAATTATGATTCAGTTCTTATATGATTGTTTGTTTGTTTGATTAATTAACGTCCTATTAACAGCTATGGTCATGTAAGGACGGCCTCCCATGTATGCGGTGTGTTGCGTGTATGTTGTGTGAGCTGTGTGTTTTGGGAGTCTGCAGTATATTCATGTTGTGTCTTCTTGTATAGTGAAACTCGATATATTCATGTTGTGTCTTCTTGTGTAGTGAAACTATTGCCCTTTTTATAGTGCTATATCACTGAAGCATGCCGCCGTAGACACCAAGCAATACACCCCACCCACTTGCTGAGCGCAAGGCAGGAGCAGAAACTACCACTTTTAAAGACTTTGGTGTGTCTCGGCCAGGGGACAGAAACCAGTGCCTTCCTCACAGGGGCGAACGCTCAACGCAAGGCCAAAAGTGAGGCGGTGCTAAGGAAGGCATTAGGAATGATAAAGTCGGTTAGGAAGAAAAGATAAGATCCTAAATTTAATCGCGTTTTACGATCATGCAATAGGGCCAATATAGGTACAATTCTTATGATATCTGCCTATTTATATTCATTGTCATAAAAATGAATCAAATTTATGTTACTGTTATACAATGCTTCTTTTCATATTCAACAGTACTGAAACATATATATAGTTAACATTCAATAAATGACATATGTGAAAGATAGGAAATAGGTTATTCTTTTGTAAAAATGAAACCAAAGATTCACTAATAAGTGCACCTGACGAGGTGACAAGCTGTAAAATCTACATCACGCACTTAACATTACTTTATCATTGTCCTGATCGAATACAGATCTATACTAGTGTCTACTCGAGTTTAGCTCTCTTTACATTGATAGATCTGGCTCTACATGCTTTTTAGCAATGCTTGCAGTTTTTGGTATTGTCAGCTTGCCATCACTGGATGTTACGGTATTTGTTTGATCTTTGTGCATGAGTAACTGGCGGACTCTGCTAGATCTCTGCTCTGGAGTCATGTGTGTCAATGAATCGTTGTAATTGATTGACCAGGTCAGGTAACTTCTGCACTTTCAAATCATTTGTCAGTTTGATGGACTCAGATATTGTTTGTCCACAGATGTTTTCATTTTGGAAAATTGCATTGAAAACTTTCAACTTCAAAGTTGGAAATAACTCTGGGTTATCTTCAATGATCTCAGCTTCAGTCTCATCATAAGCTAATTGATCCTTTATAGTCAGAAGGCCACCTTCTTTGGCAAAAAGTCTTTTGACTGTTTTGTCAACCTGTGGTCTAGTATTTGTCTTTTGTAAATTTGCTATTGCATTCTGTTTCAGGTGACGAGTACAGAGAGTATGCACAGATTCCGGGAAAATATCGCGTATTGCCTTCATCAGGGCAGATTCTTCGTCGGTACCAAAAATAATTTTAGACCGAGGAATTTCGGGAATTTTGTTTCTGATATTGATGAGAAACGATTGATACGTTTCAAACGACCCATCCAGTGTAGAAAACATGGTCCTAAAAGTATCGGAGAGTAACTCTTCGCTCTCCTTAATAAATTTTTATAACATAAGATGGTAACATAGCAAGCTCCAACGCTAAACTTTCTGTCTATCCCTATCCCACAACCATTTAAAATGGACGACTTTAAACTTTCTATTTGTTCATCTGAATAACAGATGAGATTTGGTGGTTTTGTGAAGTCATTTTTGACGACCGCTCTGATGAAACGTCCTACCCGAAACATATTTATAGCTGTTTGTAGTTCATCAGCTGCATTTGCACGATTTTCCCCCATTTTGACTTACAGTTCTTTTTTCCCTGTCATCATATTGTTTCATATTTTGCACTGCTCTAGCACCTAACGCCTTATCTATTTTTATTGCGCCTTCAAACCACGTTACCTTTTTAGGTCATCTGACCCGAAGGGTCAGGATGACCTATAGTCATCATGTTTCGTCCGTCGTCGTGCGCCGTCCGCCGTGCGCCGTGCGTTAACTTTTCACATTTTGAACTTCTTCTCAAGTTTGACCAGTGGGATTGAGCTGAAACTTACCTGAAATGATCCTGAGATGGTCCCGACAAAGTGTTGTTATTTTTCGGGTCGATCCGAAATCCAAGATGGCCGCCACAGCCGCCATCTTTGAAAAACACATTTTAAACTTCTTCTCAAGTTCTACCGGTGATTTGGCTGAAAACTTGCATGAAATGATCCTGACATGGTCCCGACAAAGTGTTGTTATTTTTCGGGTCGATCCGAAATCCAAGATGGCCGCCACACGCCATCTTGAAAACACATTTTGAACTTCTTCTCAAGTTCTACCGTGCGATTTGGCTGAAACTTGCATGAAATGATCGTTTGACATGGTCCCGACAAAGTGTTGTATTATTTTTTCGGGTCGATCCGAAATCCAAGATGGCGCCACAGCCGCCATCTTGAAAACACATTTTAAACTTCTTCTCAAGTTCTACCGGTGCGGATTTGGCTGAAACTTGCATGAAATGACCTGACATGGTCCCGACAAAGTGTTTGTTATTTTTTCGGGTCGATCCGAAATCCAAGATGGGCCGCCACAGGCGCCATCTTGAAAACACACATTTTGAACTTCTTCTCAAGTTCTACCGGTGCGATTTTGGCTGAAACTTGCATGAAATGATCCTGACATGGTCCCCGACAAAGTGTTGTTATTTTTCGGGTCGATCCGAAATCCAAGATGGCCGCCACAGCGCCATCTTGAAAACACATTTTAAACGTTTCTTCTCAAGTATCTACCGGTGCGATTTGGCTGAAACTTGCATGAAATGATCCTGACATGGTCCCGACAAAGTGTTGTTATTATTCGGGTCGATCCGAAATCCAAGATGGCCGCCACAGGCGCCATCTTTTGAAACCACATTTTGAACTTTCTCAAGTTCTACCAGTGCGATTTCGCTGAAACGTTGCATGAAATGATCCTGACATGGGTACCCGACAAAGTCTTGTTATTTTTCGGGTCGATCCGAAATCCAAGATGGCCGCCACAGAGCTCGCCATCTTGAAAACACATTTTGAACTTCTTCTCAAGTTCTACCAGTGCGATTTGGCTGAAACTTGCATGAAATGATCCTGACATGGTCCCGACAAAGTGTTGTTATTTTTCGGGTCGATCTGAAATCCAAGATGGCCGCCACAGTCTCCATCTTGAAAACACTCGCATTTTGAACTTCTTCTGTTTTCTCAAGTTCTACTGGTGCAATTTTTCGCTGAAACTTGCATGAAATGATCCTGACATGGTCCAGATACAAAGTGTTTTATTTTTCGGGTCAATCCGAAAATCCAAGATGGCCGTCACAGCCGCCATCTGAAGAAAACACATTTTTAACTTATTCTCAAGTTTCTACCGAAGGGATTTTGACGCTGAAACTTGCATGAAATGATCCTGACATGGTCCAGACAAAAGTAAAATTGTTACATCTCTGGTTGATCCCAAATCGAAGATGACAACCATGACACTATGTAATAATTAACGTTTCCTATATTTAAAAGGGCCCTTGGGCCTCTTGTTTGAAATAAAATTTGTTGAAAGAAATTGAAAAATGATCCTGACATGATCCTGACAAAGTGACACCATATATAATTAATTATACTATTTGTCAAGGTAGTCAGATGACCCGTTAACGGCCCTTTTGGGCCCTCTTGTTGTAATCCTCACCCCTGCCAGAACAGAATCACGACATAGGTTTGACACAATAACGACACTATTGGTCTTCGGGTTGTAACCAAATGGTTCAAAATTTGCCTTTTTTTCTGTGTGCACATCAAAGCCATCTTTGCCCTCCATGTATTACCAAAGTACGGCTTGCTGATCAGGAGTTTATAGTAATTGGGTTTGGTTGAGTTTTTTTTTTGTCTGCCCAGGCACCAGCAGTCAACGTTATAATTACTCACCTTGTGTGATTGATTTTCGTGTGACGTTTGTTTTTGTCGTCGGATTTTGGTCGGGGACTCGGATACGCTCATTTATGGCAATATCCAAACAAAGTGTCAACATCCAAACAAGAGGCCCAGAGGGCCTGTATCGCTCACCTGGTTTAGTTTATGCCAAGTAATGTTCTGAATACAGGTTCATTGTTTCTTTTCTGAAGGAATTTTAATAACTTAACCTCTAAATCCCCTATTGGGTTTCCCCACCCCTCCCGCCCCCAGGTGGTATCAGAGGGGGCCAAAATTTATACAAGTTCTGTTCCCCTTCCCCCAAGCAATATAGTTTATGGCCAAATTAGGTCACAATCCATGCATAAACTCTATGACATAGAAGTGATTTATGATGGCAATTTACCTTAACCCCTATTGGGCCCATGGACTGACCCGTCCGGGGGCCTCATGGGGGCCAGACGTCAACGATGAGTCTAAAATGCATATACATAGTTCTGTATCCCGTATTCCCTCCAAGGATGTTTGTGTAAAAATTTGGTTTACAATCCATGCATAATCTTAGTGAATGCAGGATTTTAATTTCGGGCATAATTGTTAACACCTATTGTGGTGGCCTCATGAACTGCCGAGGGAAAAATCCCACCGGGTGAGCCAAAACATTATGGCAAGTATCTGTAACAACTTTTTCCTCTTGTGTACTAAATTTGGTTACCATCAGTCAAACATATACAATGGTAGCAATTTATAGGATCTATTACATTCAAAATTCATGCCCCTATACATATGACCCGCCCCTCCTTTAATATGATTACAATAGTGGTCGGAGGTGACCAAAGCCAAAATTTCCATACATAGCATTTTGTACGACATTCATACTTGTGACGGCCAATGGATGTTTTGTGGTCCATCTATACACAGTAAATACTGGTTTACATTACCATTCAGTTGGGGATCAAAATTAGTCAAGCGATATCAATTATTGACCTCTATGTTCCTCTTTACGCACCTGCCCCTCCTGCCTTATCAAAGGGGTCAAGCTATTGGCCATAAATTTATACATTCTTCTTTTAATGTAGAGCACTAATACCTGGCCTAGGGTATTATTTTGCTTGAAATTGCCAATGATTTATTTTGACAAATATGTAGAGCTTATGACAACAGTATGGATTTAAAATCAAATTTAGCTATTTTCCACATTATGGGCCCTTGCCGCCTCCTCCACCGGGGACATTGATCATGGAGCTACAAATTGGCTTTCAATAGGTCTGTTCAACTTTAATCAGTGTTTTGGCCAATTAAACATTTTTTTTTCAAACTTAATGTTAGTAGATTACACACAAATGAGATAATTAGGGCTTATATTCTCCCTATTGGGCCACCTTCAATTGATCCGTCGGTCCTGTCCTCAACCAAGCAAAATTTTCCTTCAAAGTCACAAAGGCCACCATCAGATTCGTTTAAAATGTCTTTTGATGCCTCTTATTTATGTCTACAAATGTGAATATGTCCTAGTAGCGTTTTGACATAAAAAATTTTCAACTGGGAGCTATTTGCATATTCAGGGCCCTGCCCCGATCCTACAGAGAGGGGCTCAGAGCAAAATTTCCGCGTGACAAATTCTGTATGCCTTATCACAAGATTTTCGTCGGTAGTTACAATTAGAATCTATGACCGTAGAGATTTGCTATTTCTACCTCTATTTTGAATTGGGAAACCTTTCTCATAATACGTAGGTTCAAAGGACCCAGTTTGTAGCATAAAACATGGTCCTAATTCCACGGAGGACGCATTTTATCCGATTTTGTAGTAAAACATGTTACCGCTATTTTCAAAAAGTGTGAAGGGAAAAGGATTTACATCTAGTTCCCCAGACTTAGTTGCAGGATGTTCATTGGCTTCCCTCCTCCCACTCGGTAGGGTACCATTGGCCCTAACATGGCCATTTTGCAAACTTTCTGTTAGTCCATCTCCACCCCCTAATTTCAATGTTTGTGAAGTCAATTTTTCTCAACATTTCATTGCATGACAGGCTTACACTCCTAGGACCCTAGAAGTATCATATTATATTTTGGGATTTACTCATCAGCCAATTGAAGCCCAAGATGCCGACAGGCGGCCATTTCCTAGTCCTTCAGGATTTGGATGAACAAACATTTATCCAAGTTATATTACCAACCCACAAGGACCCAATCACGTTTTGCGGCTCAAATGATTTGTTACACGTATCACCAGACTCTACTCTAAGTAATGTAATGCGATTTAAAAGACCTCAAACAACGTTGAACCAAGATTAAGGACATACGGGACTGACCAGGACGGTATCAGTTTTGACCTATAGTCATCATGGAAGTTGACGGGACGCCGCTATTTCCTCAAATAACTTTTTCACATAATTTGAACTTCTTCAAATTTCAAGGTTTAAAAATGAACTCTTGTCGTAATGCATGTTCTGAAACTTGCATGAAAATACTGGTTGAGATCCTGACAGGTCGCGATAAGGATTTTTAGTTATAACTTTCCATGGTACAGTATTCCAAAACTACTAAGAGATCTTTCTCATTCGTCAGCCGATATCCTGTGATAACGGCACTTAACTGTATAATTTTTCTTCTCGCGTTCAACTTTTTGGTTCTGGTGCAAAATTTCCAAAGCGGAACATCTTAGATTCAGTTTCATGAACTTGTTCTTAGAAAGTACATGATCTGTCTATGTCAGTTTCGAAAACAGTTTTCTCCCTCCAAAACTCTGAAGACATCTTTCAATGAATTTTTGCACAAAAGGTCTTAGGTTCCCATCCTAATCCATTGATGGTCTTAGATGGCCGCCACTACAGCCTCTGGGTAGGGGCAAAAAGGGGTGAAATTATGACAAATTTCAGGGGAACATCTTCTTCAAGTTCATACAAGTTGATGGAATTGGCATGAATCTTGCATAGATTGAATGATCCATACTGACAGGTCCATGTCGACAAAGTGTGTTTATTGACATGGGTTGATCCAGGGTTTCCAAGATGGGGGTAGGGGCCTAAGTTTGACTAGTTTCATTTCATGACAAACACATTTTTAAGTATCTCTAATCTTCAAGGTGTAACCAGAGCGAAATCACAGCTCAAATTGCATTGCAAAGAGATCCTTATGGTCCCGACCAAAGTGTTTTGATAGTCTTTTCTGATTTCGTTCTTACCGTTTGGCCTTAGGGATCGGGCCGCGGTCCAATGCCGCCTATGATTTGAAAACACAATGTTTGAAACTTTCTGAACCTCAAAATTTAAGGTCCCAGTCAAATAATTCGTGGCTGTTAGCAATGGAAAATGATCCTTGATGGTCGACAAATGTAAATTGGGCCGGGGGGGCGACCATAGGTCTCAAAAATCGACGATGGCTACAATGTACCCTATTCTACCATTAATTTCTTATATGTTAAAGGCAGGGGCCTCAGAATTTGAAATAAAATTTCAGTTGAAAGAAAATTGAAATATAGCCTACATGACATGGTGTTTTAACAAAGTGACATCCATATATAAGTTAGACGTCATTATACCTATTGCCAAGGTATTGTTCAGATTTGAGACCCCAGCTGATCAGGCCCTGGGGGTGGGCCTCGACTATTGTTTTGTTTGAATCACCCCTATCAAGGATGCTAACCAGAATATTTTGGGTGACAATATGCTCGACCTCATGGTCTTCGGGTTTTTATGAAGCAAATTTGGTTCATTATTTGAGCCTTTTTCATTTTCGGTTGGTCACTTTAATTCCACTCTTTGTACCCCCCATCCATGGAATCCCCATACCAAAGTATGGCTTGCATATGAGTTTATAAAAGTCATGGTTGTATCCCATTTTACGATTGATGTTGCACAGAGAACCAAGTCATTTATATAATTACTCCAAATTGTCCTGGTTTGACCCACCGTCTCAGACGTAGAGGGGGGGTCATCCAACAAAAGGTCATTTGCTAAAACTTTAAAAATTTTCTTCAACACCATGATAATGGGATTTTTAATTGACTCGGGATGCTCCTCATTACCAGGCAATATTTCTGAGAAAAGTCGTGTTAACATGGAAAAAAATGGACCCCATTTCAAAGAATGATGTTTATGAGGGCATCCCCTTCTTACTCAGATAGGTTAGTGATGTACGGTTTTCAGTTAAGCCCGCGGATAAGGTGTATTTGCACCGTAGTTTCTTTGTGGTCGGTATATATACTACTAAGAATAATTTGTCTATTCGTCACGGTCCGATATGTGTGATTCGCACACACTGTTTTCTTCGCGGTCGGGTGGGCGAATTACTAAGAACATCCTTCTTTTCATTGCGATCTAAAAGGTCGGACACGCCTACTAGTTGAAGTGGAGTCATGTTCGTCAGTTGTAACAAAAATTTCTGATATATCCCCTTTTGGCGCCCGCCCCCAGTGTTTACCATTTGACAATTATATGTCTATCACTGAACACTGATCGACAATTTTTTTGAGACGTAGACTCTTGTAGACTTTTTAGGTCACCTGAGACGAGGTCCCAAAGTGACCTATATCCTAATCGCCTTTTGTCCGTCGTCGTGCGTCGTGAAGGTCCGAAAACAATTTACATTTTCGACTTTCTTCTCCATAAAAACTGCTGAAGCAATTTCAATGAAATTTTGCACAAACCTTCTTAGGGCATAAGGCCAGGTTCAAAATTGTGAATTTATATGGTCCCCACCCCCCAGCACAGCTCACTTTTATGGGAGGGGGCGAAAAGGGTAAAATTGACTAAAATTTCAAAATCTTCTTACTCCACTCACAGATGTGATGGAAGTTTAAATACTTTTCATAGATAGAAAGGTCCTAAAAGGTCCTTTACAAACTTCTAATTGAGAATGGCATATTTTATGCCTTGGGTCTCCTGGAGGTTTTCCCTCTGGGAGGGGGTTAATTTACTATAGTTTTCATATAGGGAAAACACATGGTTAGGCCGACCCGTGAGATATGTGACCGGGAGGGGCGTAGTTATGGTGATCATTTGCTTAATATTAGGAAATGAGTCAAATATTCAAAGAAGTCAACAAATTATAAGTATGAGATGGCCACATAATTCTATTAACCACATTTCCATGATGATCCCAATTGGGCCTTAGGGGCGGGGTCAAAAGGGGTCAAATATGTCTATAACTTCAAAAATCTTCTTGGCCTGAAATCACTATCTAAAATGGTAGAATCACATACTTTGATCATAGATGGAAAGGTCTTGAGGTCCCTTTACAAAAATTGTGGCCCTGCAGGTCAGGTCCGTTAGAATTGTACGTGCAGGGCCCCTATTGCGTCGTGATTAAAAAGGCGACTAAAAAGGATCTTATCTTTTCTCTTCTTCCTAACTGACTTTCAAATGAAATCTTTGCTAATGGCCTCCCTTGGCACCGCCTCACTTTTGGCTTTGAGTCCCCAGCGTTTCGCTCAGGGAGCCCCTGTGAGGAAGGCTCTGGGTTAAAATGTCCCTGGTCCGAGACACACCAAAGTCTATATAAAAGGGTGGGTAGTTTCTGCAAATTTATCCTGATTTATAGCGCTCAGCATTCACCTGGGGAGGTGGGGAGTTTGACTAGGTTCGCCCGTTGTCAGTATAATTGATTATATGAGCACTATAAAAAAGGGCAAAAGTTCCACTATACAAGAAGACACAACACGAACATTACCGCATCTCCCAGTACCGAACACTCACCTCGCCCAACAAACGCAACACACCGCATACATGGGAGGCCGTCCTTAAATGACCATAGCTGTTAAATAGGACGTTAATAAATCAACAAACTGTAACAAAAATTTTGTGAATTATATGACCCTGGTGTCTCACGTTTCCCCCTGGGGAGGGGACACGTTTACTATAGTTTATACAGGGAAAACACCTTTATGAGCTTTTTTTGCTCAATTTTCATAGGAAATGATTCAAACTTGTTTAGTCATGTTATATATTAGCCTGAGGTAACATTTTAATGTGCTATATTAATATTGGTCCTGGTCAACCCCCTCGGGGCAGAGGGGCGGGGCAAATAGGCTAAAACTTTAAAAATCTATTCTTAAATACTGGAAATGGTATAATCAAATACTCGTCATAGATGGACAGGTCTTAAGGTGTTTTATGAAAATTGTTAATTATATGACCCTTGGGTCTCAGGTTTCCCCCTGGGGAGGGGGTTTAGTTTACTGTAGTTTATATATGGAAAACACATTTTTGAGCATTATTTAGTCATTATAATAAGAAATTACTCAATTGTAGTCAGAATTATCCCGATGTGATGGCCATTGAATCTTATTACCAAATTTTCCATGACTGATCCCCAGGGGCCTTAGGGGCGGGGCCAAAACGGGTCAAATAGGCTAAAACTTCAAAAATCTTCTTCTGAAATTCTGGAACTGGTAGAATCAAATACTCTGCATAGATGGAAAGGTCTTAAAGTCCTTTACAAAAATTGTGAATAATATGACCCTGGGGTCTCATGTTTCCCTCTGTGGAGGGGATCAAGTTTACTTAAGTTTATATAGGAAAAACACATTTATGAACATTATTTGCTTATTTTTCATAGGAAATTAGTCAAACTGGGTTAGAATTATTAGTCTGAAATGGTATTTTAACATCATATCCATATTGGTCATGGCCGACCCCCCCAGGGGTCCAGAGGGACGGAGTCCAAAAGGGGGTCAAAATGGTAATTTCAAAAATCTTCTTTTGAATTCAGTTTTTGATGGAACCAAGATACACTCTTTCGATATGATTTTCCCTTGGGGAGGAGGTCAAAATTATTCTGAATTCACAAATTTGATGGAACCAAATAATCTTCATAGATTTAAAAGTCAAATTTATAAAATCACTGACTGACTTCAAGGGCCTGATGGGCATATATATAGTGTTTATATGCATGTCTTTGTGGGTGGGGTGTGTTGCTTGGTGTCTTCGGCGGCATGCTTCAGTGATATAGCACTATTAAAAGGGCAACAGTTCCACTATACAAGAAGACACAACATGAATATACTGCAGTCTCCCAAAACAAGCACCTCCCACAACATACACGCAACAAACCGCATACATGGGAGGCTGTCCTTACATGACCATAGCTATTAATAGGACGTTAATTAATCAAACAAACAAAATCATTCTGTATCTGAACTCAGGTGACCGTTAAGGCCCATGGGCCTCTTGTTCCATTTTCTTTTTGCAGCCTGCCAGAGAGAAAATTCAATGGTGACAAAGGAGACTCAACAGACTGCACTTTACATGGTGAAGTTAAAGGGGGGAATGGCTATTAAGCGAAATATGATGAATGTCACCTGTCAGCAAGGGGACAAAATGATTAGGTACCCATATCCGACGAGACGTCACACCTCCTGACCACATGACAGAAATTTCATTTTTGAGGAAGTTTGTTTTGCTGTGATTTCTAGGGTATAACGTTGTGTTCAAAATCAATACATGTTTATCACCTGGGCGATTGACTACTTGATATACCGATTTTATAGACCTTGAAATGACAGTGCTGACTAGCATAACTCCTTTGTCTTTGTGAAATGACCTGTAAAAAGAAGCATTTTGATGCATTTCCAGACATGTCCTCACTCTCAGTTCTCATGAAAGGCTCTCATCCCCTACAGGACTAACTGATACCGCATTAAAAAGGCAGTTCCCATTCCCTCTTACCGATATAGAAACTCGTAATTTAGTTGCCGTGGTGTCCTGAACAAAGTATGATGATTCATACTCACAAATACTTTCTGCGAAGGGAATATCCAAAACAAAACGCAACACTCCAACATTACAGCATCATCTAATGTACCATTATTTGCCGCGAAAGTAAGACGTCGCAATGCTGTCTCAAAATCATAAGTATCACACTCTTTCTCACATACACACTTAGAACAGAGGTATGGCAAAATTACATTTCTGCAGAAATTAAAAGTCCACTGCTTGTCACTTTCTCGCATTTAATGTGATACCATGTCACAACTCCCATATCCAATATCATGTCGTCCGTTACAATTCCTTCTACTTATCTCAACCTCTTTTCTCTTCTGTCCTCAACCAATTAGTGACGACGATTTAATAATGGCACTACTGTCAATATACCACAATTAAGTACCGGTATATCGCGAATGAAATAGGGGGTGGGGGTGTCGTTAACACACCAATCAGGTGTGGTGGTGTGAACAATTACAAGTAGGATAGGGCGTGGTTATCATTTCCAAGACGTGTGCATATACCTTTAAACGCTGGGATTCACAGACACTGACTTAGTAGAGAAGAGAAAATGAAAAATATAGTTTTATTTGGAAGTAGCTATGTGTTCCGGACCACCCGGTCTTTGTTTAGTAGGACCGACAATTGGTGCCTATTACTGCAAATGGAGCTTATTATATATAAGTAATGATTATGCTAACCGCAAACCATTATTTGAAACGTCTGTATGCATTTTATCGTATTATTTGATAACGCTTATCAACTAGACAATAAAACTGAACCGCGTACCGTATAAAATTCTCATCGAGGCATTTAGTGATATAGCACTATAAAGAGGCCAACAGTTCCATTTTACAAGAAGACACAACACGAACATACCACAGTTTTCAAAAACACGCACCTCGCACTTCACACACGCTACACACTGCATACATGGGAGACCGTCCTTACATGATCCTGGCAGTCAAACAAACTAACTTAAAAGGGATGACCACTAATCTGCTTGCAATATCACATTATGGGTGACGTTATGGTGAGCTTTAAAAATGGCCAATTAAAATCTTGACTGGGGACGAAACTGTTTGAAAAAGATGTCGGACTTATTTTCGTTTACGTAGTCATCTCGCACAGAGAGCACAACAAAGCTAATTGCATTTATTTATATATATATACTGTGGCGAAAATGTCGTTGACAATTGATGTATCTTCAAACGCGTTATATAGTCTAAAGGCTTTAAGCTGACACTATGTTGTGACACAATATTATTTAAATACAGATCCTTATTATCACTACGTTTGATTAGAGCATCCGACCAAATGACAAATGACCTTTGAAAATGACCATCAAAGTGGCACTGTCAGAATCTTGAATGGGGACGAAGTAGTTTGGAAAGGTTGTCTGAATTATTTTCGTGTACGTAGTCATCTCGCCCAAAGTGCACAACAAAGCTAGAAGCTATCAATTGACGTAGCAAAACACAGGCGGCTTAGAATATCAAAACATATCAATTAGAATATTAAAATAATTTATATTTAAATAGCATCATGCTTTATTTAGCTATATACTCCATTCCGTGTAAGGGTAATTTAAAAGCAATATTTATAAAAACTTTTGATAATTTAATATACACCAAATTATGTATGTAATTATATCGCGCCGTGAAATGTTTGATGGGTCTTAATACAATCCTGTTAAATGAATATATTCACTCTTTTATAATTAACGACAGCGAAAATATCGCTACCGCGAAAACATGCACCGTTACAGTAATCTTCATGTACAAACTCGCAAGCGTCGTTCAGTTCATACGATTATCACAAATATGTACGTTAGAAATATTTTATACTAAACAAAACACAATTCGATTTAGGTATTAATAAATACGCGTTGAAATAAAATAGTATGTAATTATGATAATATGATTTAAAATACACACAACCAAATTATAATGATACTGTACATACCAATACAAATTTGGATTTAATGAGTATTGGTAAAACAGTGTCACTCAAAATTTAAGTTAATTATGATCGCCCAATCAAACTAATTAAGCTGTACAATCAAATTCATTATGATAATCGTTAATAAAAACAAGCCTGCCGTAGTTAGCACATGTTGTGTTAGAGATGAAAAAAACAAAATAAGTTCAAAATTACAACATATTTCGAATCTATATTTCTATAATTTGTATTTGAATTTTTGTATTAAATGTTAGCTAGTAAAACATAAATACAACATTAATAATTGCAATAATTTTTGATAATTACAGATTTTATTTCCTTATTGTATATGTCCATACGTGAGTAATTGTTATATATTTACTTTCATGTCATAGATATATCTCGCATCGCATCAATCCTCAGATAAAAATAATACACAAACAACATACATTTTTTCAGTAAATCTTTTATTAAAACACTAAATTAAAAAAAAACTCAATACTAAATAACTTTTAATACATCACTATCTATACTATATAATAGTAAGGCCGTTCTGACGGTAGGGCCGCTTTGACCGTATTCCGTTTTAAGACACAACATGAATATACCGCAGTCACCCAAAACATGCACTTTGCACAACATACACACCGCATACATGGGAGGCCGTCCTAACATGACCATTGCTGTTAATAGGACGTTAATTAATCAAACAAACAAACAAAAAAAGTATTCCGTTTTAATCAGGTTGTGTGATGACTGTACTGTACATTTGGCAGATCTTACATATTCTCTTCTTCCTAACAGATTTTATCTTTCCTAATGCCTCCCTTTGGCACCGCCTCATTTTTGGCCTTGAGTTTAGCGTTCGCCCCTATGAGGAAGGCTCTGGGTTCTGTCCCCTTGCCGGGACACACCAAAGTCTATAAAGCGGTAGTTTTTGTTCCTGCTTATAAGCCAGTAAAAGACCATATCAGTAGCCTGTGCTGGTCAAGTGCTGCGTGATACGCATTCAATGTTAACGCTGTGGGACATTTGAAAACTGAATGAATGAGCTGTGTATTATTTTAGGTTCTACAATGTATTTACATAGTACATTATCTGACAAAGCCTATTGTATTATCTATCTTGTAAAACCAGTCTTTGCTTTTGTACTTTGAGTTCTAACCAACAATTGGACAATTACGGTCGCGTTTGAAAGTATATCTATGCGAACGGGTGTGGACTGAACTGTATCAATCATGAGAGAGAAGGAAATTGTGAGTAATTTTAATGTATACATTGTATTGTTATGATCAAGTATTTTTAGCTCACCTGGCCCGAAGGATTGCAACCAAATTTGGCCAGAAACTTCCTTAGGGGAAGGGGAACAGATTTTGCATAAATGGTGACCCTGACCCCCATGGGGCAGGAGGGGCGGGGCCCGATAGGGGTAATAGAGGTAAATCCTATAAATCGCTACTTGTCCTAGAGTTCTGCATGGATTGCAACCAAATTTGGCCAGAAACTTCCATGGGGAAGGGGATCATATTTTGCATAAATGGTGACCTTGACCCCTCTGGGGCAGGAGGGTCGGGGCTCAATAGGGGTAATAGAGGTAAATCCTATAAATCGCTACTTGTCCTAGAGTTCTGCATGGATTGCTTTTTTGTTTGTTTGATTAATTAACGTCCTATTAACAGCTATGGTCATGTAAGGACGGCCTCCCATGTATGTGGTGTGTTGCGTGTATGTTGTGCGAGGTGCGTGTTTTAGGAGACTGCGGTATATTCATGTAGTGTCTTCTTGTATAGTGGAACTGTTGCCCTTTTTATAGTGCTATATCACTGAAGCATGCCGCCGAAGACACCAAGCAACACACCTCACCCGGTCACATTATACTGACAACGGGCGAACCAGTCGTCCCACTCCCTGCATGCTGAGCGCCAAGCAGGAGCAGAAACTACCACTTTTATAGACTTTGGTGTGTGTCGGCCAGGGGACAGAACCCAGAGCCTTCCTCACAGGGCCGAACGCTACCAACTTTGGCCAGAAACTTCCTTAGGGGAAGGGGATCAGATTTTGCATAAATGGTGACCCTTACCCCCCCCCCCTGGGACAGGAGGGGCGGATCCCAATAGGGGTAATAGAGGTAATTCCCATAAATCGCTACTTGTCCTAGAGTTTTGCATGGATTGCAACCAAATTTGGCCAGAAACATCCTTGGGGGAAGGGGAACAGAACTTGTATAAATTTTTGCTCTGACCCCCCCTGAGAGCAGGAGGGGCGGGGCCCAATAGGGGTAATAGAGTTAAATCCTAAAAATCGCTACTTGTCCTAGAGTTCTGCATGGACTGTAACCAAATTTGGCCAGAAACATCCTTGGGGTTAACAGAATTCGTATAAATTTTGGCTTTGACCCCCCTGGAGCAGAAAGAGTGGGGCCCAATAGGGGAATAAGAGGTAAATATTCAAATTTCTTCAGAAAAGAAACAATGAACTTGTATTCAGAACATTACTTGGCATTACAAACCAGGTGAGCGATACAGGCCCTCTGGGTCTCTTGTTATTGTTGTATTCTAGTAATCACGGCTTAATGATCACATTTATCATGTTAACATGACTTGTTGAGTTCAATAGTCAAACTAAAACTCTACAAACACGGTTGTCATGCAGGTCGGGCGACAGTGATGAACACTGTACCTGCTGTACGATCGTCGGAGACGACTGAATCAAGATTCTTAACATTTCTTTTTTCTAACTTGCTGTCTTCTTTGTTGTTGGTTAGTTGATAATATTAACATCCTATTAAAGGCCAAGATCATTAATGGACGTCGTGCGTGGTGCTTGTGTAACGTGTTTTTAATCACTCCATGTGAATATGACTCTAATCTCGTAGATTTTTAAAATCACCACATGTTTATATGTACGTTATTTTTCATCGAGTTTTGTCGTCCTGTAAATATAATAGAGAGAGCTGTTTCTTTAGATGTTTCCTCTTTATTGGTCTTGGTCAAGAGTGTGACAATTCAAATGCACATATGATAAAATTGAAAGATTAAAGTTACACTTATAAGTTTACAACACATCCAAGAAATAACAGGCAGTACAGTTTACAATAAAAGGTTTACTACACACTGAACACTTGATAATTTACTTTTAATATTTGTGGGGGGAAATTAGCAAATAATCAATTAATGGTAGAACTCACTTGACAATGAGAGGGGTAATGAGAGAGTAATTAATGATAATAGAAACGACAATAATGATGAAAATAATCAGAATAATAAAGAAATTTAGTATCTTAAATTGTAATCTATAAACTTTGACCTTTATCAATAAGTTATAAAATATATCTATACTGGAATTCAGCTTTAAGTACACTAATAAAGGGAAATTCCTATTTATAAATATATCTTCAATTTATGTAGCTTAATGTATATTATTTCATCATTTACAAACTCAAATGACTAAATTTAATATTAATTAACTCCATAAATTTGTTATTGACTTTACTAGATAAACCAAACTATACACTTTTGCCTATTGAGCGTTAAAATGAGGAAATGATCTGTTAAACACAATGTGTTAAAAATCTAAATTTCCTGCTTAGCGCTAAGGGACTTAATTTACACAAGTTTAGAAAATGATCAAACTGATGTTTGCTTGAACTTCAGTGAATAGAATAAAAAGGGCAACACACTATGCTTAATAACATACCGAGTCTATCTCACCTGCACAAATTCTATGAGAGAATATTCTTCGAACAAGAATACAATAAAATATTAAGCGAAACAATCCATTCGCTTAACCTATATTATTTCATCATTTTCAAACTCAAATGAGAATATTAATATAATATAACTCCATAAATTTAATTATTATAATATTTAGATTTACCAAACTATACAATAATTGACTATTGACTAATTAAAAAATGATCTGTAAAACACAATGTGTTAAAAATCTAAATTTGGTAACTGAAGACTTAATTTACATAAGAGAAAATGATCAAACTGATCTATGAACACAATGAATAGTTACACACACACACACTATGCTTAAATATATAGAATATCTTGTAATTCTATGAGAGGAATGGTTCTTAAAACAAAAATTACAATAAAAATATTAAGCGAATAATCCATTCAGCTCCTATAAATTCCTCCAAAATGAGTAATTCTAGTTATTTTATCTACTTAGCTTAATTTCTGCTTAATTTAGGATAAGCTTAATTTCTGCTTATTTAGGATAAAGAACAATCAATATTTATATCCATTGATCAATTATGATACAATTATAATTCATCTATTTCAATCAAAGAACTTTTGGTAATTATGATAAACATTTAAACATGAATCCTATCAGAAACATGATTTTAAACATATACAAGGGAGGTAAACTATTACTACATATTTGTTTGTTTTTAAACAGAATAAATTGTTTATATATAAAGTTAACCTTATTCAATTTTAGGATAATATATGTTTGTTTACTGAAACAAGATCAAAATGCGAAACATATTCTGAGAGCGTATGAATTCAATTATTTAGTCTATAAATGATATATCCAACCTTCAGCATGTTGATGAGTTTAGAAAACATTTTACGAAGAAGATTCTTTCTCGAGTTGTTAATTTTGTAAAACGCAGGAAATGCGCTAACCAACAAAGGGGAGTAACTCTCATCACTCGCATAAGTTAGGTTGCACACCAGTAATTACAAAGTGGCCAAGTTTGCAATATTTAAACTGGTTATAACAACATGCTTTCAGTATAGAATTTTACAAATATAAAACACAAGTAAAATAAATAATACAAATTAATCAAAAACAATTGATTTGGGATTAAATAATTAAACATTCCATACATTGACTTTAACATAATTATCATATACAAGTTATACACTATACAACATACAAAATATCAAAGTCTGTGCTTACCTGTAAATATAATAGAGAGAGCTGTTTCTTAAGATGTTTCCTCTTTATTGGTCTTGGTCAAGAGTGACTAGACCAGTTAACCGAAATCAGCATCTCGACAGGTGCACATGCGCAGTGATCGTTAGATCATAACCTGCGGACTCGAGTGGTCAGAGCCAGTGATCATAACGCGCTTACGGCAAAAGCAATTAATGACCTTCGCGTAAACATTGAAAAAGACCTTATAGCAGTGTCTGATTTACCGACAAAGATCTGGTTAGGTAACAATATCCGGCGCTGTCAACACTTAAGCTCTTAAATTAGGGTTTTGAGTAATTCTTATTACAGCTCTGAAACTTGTCCTTTGTTCATATTTTTCTGACACATAAATCCGGAAGTTTCTATTATGTTTCTACCTAAGGCAAGCTATAAGTAAGGAATTTACACTAATATATACATATATACGTTCTTATTACAATTAATGAAGCTTCCAAAAATTGAAATTAAACAAGTTTGAATTAAAACTATTTGAACAAATGAAATAAATCATAGTTAAAAATAAAACGAAATAAAACACTATTTTTCACTATGAAATATCTATAAATATTGGTTTTCTCTGTTGAAGTTACTTTGTAATATCTTGTGCAAGATGCGTTGAATACTTGAAGTTTCAGGGTAAAGAATTTAAATAAGCTTAAGCTTGTTTTCAAAGAGTTGCACGATCGCCACTGGCAAAGACGCATCATAGTTAATAAAATGGCAGTTTCTGGTTTTCTGCTCCTGCTTGGTTCTCACTATAAGTGTAGTTAAGAGGCCGTGCCAATAAGCATCGAGCTTCGTACACTATATTAGTGGAAAGTGTGAAAATCACAAAAGTTGATGATTGTTTGTTTATTTGTTATATATAAAGAAATATGGTCTGGTAGTGTATTTTGCAGAATATTCCAGTGAATGAAATATCTCCAATGATAGAAAGATACACAACACGTATATATCGGAGTCCTTCTAAACAAACAGACATTCGCACACATAACACATCGAATGCACTGAGGAAAGCGTCTTTAAATCCCCTTAGCTGATTAAAGCATATGTTTATCCTAATCAATCGAACACATACAAAAGGGGCATTTCAACAGTTAACTACTAATTTGACGGTGTTATTTTATATGTCGGTTTATATTCATTAGTACCCTATATGTATCTTACGAACTCTCTTGAGGTTACTTAAATCATTTATATACAGTATCTGAACCGTTTAACATTCCCAGCCTAACGTAACGCAAAAATTTCATCCGTTAGCTAATGCTTTAACGCTAACGATTAACGATCAACTATTAACGCAATACCGCCTAACGATTAACGCAAAACGATCGGCTTGGATAAACCGGAAATACCTTTGTTATAATCACGGACACGCATTGACGGTAAATAAATTACGGACCTTACGTTCTGAAATAAATACGAAGGTATAAGAAAACCAGAAGTATTTTCAGGATTTAAAACTACTGAATATTCCTATAAGTATTTACATTGAAGATGCAGTGTAATAGTTTTTGCATATCATATAAACATTTGCCTACGAAAACTATATGGAAACGATGAAGTCAAAGACGACTGTACTCGATGCGAGGTTTCCATTTTACAAGTGCAAATTATGTGTACGTTTACAAAATGAATTACATATGTAACTGTTTGTATTAAGAGAGAATGGTATTTTTCTAGCCCACCATCATCAGATGGTGGGCTATTCAAATCGCCTTTCGTCCGTGGTCCGTCGTCCGTCCGTTAACAATTCTTGTTACCGCTATTTCTCAGAAAGTGCTAAAGGGATCTTTTTCAAATTTCATATGTAGGTTCCCCTAGGACCCTAGTTGTGCATATTGCATTTTGGGACCGATCGGTGAACAAGATGGCCGACAGGCGGCCATCTTGGATTTTGATAGTTAAAGTTTGTTACCGCTATTTCTCAAAAAGTACTGAAGGCATCTTTCTCAAATTTCATATATAGGTTCCCCTAGGACCCTAGTTGTGCATATTGCATTTTGGAATCGATCGGTGAACAAGATGGCCGACAGGCGGCCATCTTGGATTTTGATAGTTAAAGTTTGTTACCGCTATTTCTCAAAAAGTACTGAAGGGATCTTTCTCAAATTTCATATATAGGTTCCCCTAGGACCCTAGTTGTGCATATTGCATTTTGTGACCGATCGATGAACAAGATGGCCGACAGGCGGCCATCTTGGATTTTGATAGTTAAAGTTTGTTACCGCTATTTCTCAAAAAGTGCTGAGGGGATCTTTCTCAAATTTCATATACAGGTTCCCCTAGGACCCTAGTTGTGCATATTGCATTTTGGGACCGATCGGTGAACAAGATGGCCGACAGGCGGCCATCTTGGATTTTGATAGTTAAAGTTTGTTACCGCTATTTCTCAAAAAGTACTGAAGGGATCTTTCTCAAATTTCATATACAGGTTCCCCTAGGACCCTAGTTGTGCATATTGCATTTTGGGACCGATCGGTGAACAAGATGGCCGACAGGCGGCCATCTTGGATTTTGATAGTTAAAGTTTGTTACCGCTATTTCTCAAAAAGTACTGAAGGGATCTTTCTCAAATTTCATATATAGGTTCCCCTAGGACCCTAGTTGTGCATATTGCATTTTGGGACCGATCGATGAACAAGATGGCCGACAGGCGGCCATCTTGGATTTTGATAGTTAAATATTGAAACCGCTATTTCTCAAAAAATGCTGAAGGGATCTTTCTCAAATTTCATATACAGGTTCCCCTAGGACCCTAGTTGTGTATATTGCATTTTGGGACCGATCGGTGAACAAGATGGCCGACAGGCGGCCATCTTGGATTTTGATAGTTAAAGTTTGTTACCGCTATTTCTCAAAAAGTGCTGAAGGGATCTTTCTCAAATTTCATATACAGGTTCCCCTAGAACCCTAGTTGTGCATATTGCATTTTGGGACCGATCGGTGAACAAGATGGCCAACAGGCGGCCATCTTGGATTTTGATAGTTAAAGTTTGTTACCACTATTTCTCAAAAAGTACTGAAGGGATCTTTCTCAAATTTCATATACAGGTTTCCCTAGAACCCTAGTTGTGCATAGTGCATTTTGGGACCGATCAATGAACAAGATTGCCGACCGACGGCCATCTTGGATTTTGATAGTTTAAGTTTGTTATAGCTATTTCTCAGAAAGTACGTAAGGGATCTTTCTCAAATTCCATTGATAGGTTCCTCTTGTACCCTAGTTGTGCATAGTACCTTTTAGGACTGATGCATAATGCCTTTCGGGACTGATCGGTAAACAAGATGGCCAACCGGCCGCCATCTTAGATTTCATTGTTGAAGTTTGTTACCACTATTTCTTAGAAAGTACTATAGCGATCTGTCTCAAATTTTATATGTAGTGTGTTTGAAAAAGTTTGAAAAGCAGGGAAAAGATCCCTCTTTCCATTGTCAGACATAGATCATTCTTTGGTGGGCGCCAAGATCCCTCTGGGATCTCTTGTTTGTAAATTCTTATCTGCAGTTAGGTATACTTTTAAGAAATAACATATTGTTACAACAACTCTTAACTGATATCACGATGAAGTCAAACACGACTGTACACGGTGCTAAGTTTCCACTTTACACGTACGTTTACGAATACGTGTACAACTGTGTGTATTAAGAGTATTTTAAGTGTCATATTTATAAGATATTTTAAGAAATTACAAATACAAATGTAAATTGCTACAATAACACTCATACTATTACCGTCACAGTGTCATAATTTAAGTGAATCGATCAGGCATATACCAGTACGTTAAATAGTACCATGGTATTGAAATGATAAATAAAAGATTTTTACGCCTACACATTTAAGATGCAGTTAAATCATATTTCCGTCTATATGCTTGATTTCTATATTGATATTTCATAACTCAACAATTGTATTAGTTACATTTTATAGTGTTTTCCGCATCAATCACAAGTTTCAGTTTAGTTATTTTTCAGATTGTCGAAAGGCTCTTTTAATTCCCTACCATGGAAACTGTATTCTCGAAATATTTTTTGTCATAATGGATTATATAACTAGAATTTTGCATTAATGTATATACAGTATTATGTACCTAACCGCGCATTGCTTACAATCAACTAGGCATCGATTTTAGGGTCGTACACTTACAAATGTACGTACATATGCAATAAAGATTGAACATTTTAATTCATGTTTCGTCATTTGCAGTACTCTCAATATATAGTTCATGCATATATTTAAGATCTAGAAAATAAAGATATTTCACTTCCAGTTATTTATATTCAAATTAAATGTATATCCATTATGCATGATCATTGATGACAACAACAGTGAAGACAGCGAAGAACTTCTATTAACAGTAGTTGTAAACAAATTAATTATCCATACAATGTACTGGCCAAAAAGAGCCATATCACAGTTACATTTAACATTGGTTTGAAGGGAGGAATGCATCATATCAAGCTGTAAACTAATTCATTCCAACGTAATTGATATGAATGCATATTGTAAACATCAAAACTTTCAACGTAACGTGAAACGTACTGTCATGGGATTTATAAACTTATAAACTTTTAGAACGTCTCCACCTTAAATTTTGTAAACATACTCTTAAGTTGAAAACATCAACACCCAACTTCATGGTATACGGGGAACTTGGTAGATTCCCATTATCTATCAGTATTAAAGTTCGCATGATTGGCTATTGGGCAAGGATGATAGAATCATCACATAACAAGCTTAATTATAAACTGTTCCAGATTACTAATAATTATAATACACAGTGGTTAAAATGTATTAAAAGTATTTTTGAAGAATGTAATCTTGTTAATGTTTTCGAGAGAAGGGAATTCACTAGTTCACATTGTTTGAAAAAAAGTTATTTTCCATGCCCTCAAAAGTAATTTTATATATAGTTGGAAAAATGATGTTTTCAACTCTCCGAAAGGTACCAATTATAGAATTTATAAGCATGATCTGATTTTTGAAAACTATTTGATTGTTCTTCCTCCACGTCTGGCGAAGGCCTATTGTAAATTTAGAACATGTAATGTAAAACTAGCGGTTGAATGTGGCAGATGGATTAATATACCAAGACAACAACGATTTTGTAGCATGTGTAACTTAAACGAAATTGGAGATGAGTTCCATTATTTATTTAACTGTACTGATGATCACTTAGTATCCAATAGAAAGAAATGTATGTCTAGATACTATTATGAAAGACCAAATACTTTTAAATTTGATACTCTATTTAATTATGTAGTTAACAATGAACTTATTTCACTTACAAAATTTATAATTATTATACAAGACAGACTTAATTCAGTTCATTAATATAACCAGTATATTATATATGTATATTCTAGTAGATGTGTAATATGTACTGCACTATTTCATTGTTAATGCTGTTTACATGTATATGTCCTGTTTATATATTCTCTACACTACTGTTTGTATGTTTACGAGAATAAAATCTTTGTCATTGTCATTGTCATTGGGGCACAGGTTAGTTGGGTATACAGTTAATCTCTATCCTAAGATGCTGTTAATTACATGTGAACTCCGCCCGTGGCCAGACGGTGTGTTCTCCATTTGCCCACTTTTTAGAGAACAAAGAAAAGTGTTGGTATAGCAGAACAAAGGAAAACCAATTATAGTCAGTTCCATATTAATGTTTACCTGTGATTACCTATGTTCGTTTACCTGTACTTTGTCGAAAGTGGGAAAAAAAGAGAGATACCAATATATTTACACTTGCTAGGCTTGGTCACTATACGCTAATACTAGCCGATTTTGTTTACCATAACTGCATGGTAACATTGAACTTTGAACTTGCGTAAGGAAATGTTCTGTGCAACGTAAAAGGACTACTTTTTTAAAAAGAAACACATGGCTTTGTTTACATTTTGACGCAACATTACGTGTATATTGTTGTTTTTCATAGAATTTAGGAAAAATGTAAACAATATATACATGGTTTTATATTTATATATGATTCAAACTATTTTAAATTAACAATTGTATAAAGAAACGGAAAAATATTCCGACCGCTTTCATTTTTGTTAAAATGTATGGGTGTCAAATGTAAACATTACCTCTGTGCCTATGTTCGTCCTACGATCGAGCCATTGGGGTGGACGGGTGTGAGACCCTCATGATAGAGGTCAGTTATAAACATATCCTCTTGTCTTTTGTTCTTTGAGTATTTAATCATGTGTATTATAAAAAACATGCACCGCTAATAATCCACGTGTTGACAGTTCCGCGTCACCACAAATACATTGTATCCATCGAACACAAGTGAATTTGTTTCATATATCGATGGCGATTATGGATCTAAGCGTAGTTTATATAATCACATGGCTCCCAAGGATGTAATACCGTCAAGTCACACGACATTCTCAAACACATTGAGCTACTTGAAAATCGGTGTTTTGCCAACTTCGGCAAACTAAAGTGTGTTAAGCGTGCGTCAGCTTCGCCTCGCTGCACAATAACGGTCACCGAGTTCACACATGTAGGCCGTGTACAAATTCTTTATATTATTACGACTATATATTAACTTTTAGCAAATTGAATATATATTTAAAGTTCTGATCTGATTAAATAAAATTATCTCTGAAATTTACTTTGTTTGTCATGTTTATTTTACATTAAAATATTGAACTTTTTTGTCATCGCGGATGAATAATTCTACCTTACGTGAAGCGTCACCATTCAGCTGTTCAAATGAGTAAGCTCCTCCCACTTTGACCGACTTTTATTGAATAAATTTACGTCACTTTCAAATGACGATTTTATTGTTATAAAATATAAATAAAAAGTCGTGTGAGTGTAAATATAGGGATTGGATTTCGTTTTTATGTTAACCATGCTTGTATGGAGCAATTCCTTTAAGAATATATTCTATGGGGCGCTAGCAATTCCTCTAAGAATATATTCAATATGGGGCGCTAACGCGCCCCATAGAATATATTCTTAAAGGAATTGCTCCATACAAGCATGGTTAACATAAAAACGAAATCCAATCCCTATATATACAGTACAGTACTATATATATATTTTTTTGCATTTGACAGACAAATATGCACAATATTCAGCCAGTGTCTCTCTGTCTCCGTAAAAATTCATTTCATGTGTTTGGTTTATATATATAAGGTAGTGTTATGATTATGCTTATGCGCATAAGCATACAGGGAAGTGGGTACGATCTGGTTCGCCCTGTTGGGTCAGTTTAATGTTGGACGGGTGGGGGTGTGTTGCTTGGTCTGTCATTCAGGGCGGACATGCTTCAGTGAGAGATTATTGCACTTAAAAATGGGCCACAACGTTTCATCCATACAAGAAGAAACTACACGAACATACCACCAGTCTTCTCAAACACACGCTCACCTCGCACTTCAGACAAGACCGCTCACCATGCATACATGGCGAGGCCCGTTCCTATAACATGACCAATGGATGTTAATAGGAAGTTAAAAATAAATTAAACAAGTTACCAAAATTATACTGTTGGACTAGTTTAAAGTTGGTATTTAAATTTCTATTTCATAGAATTAAGACAATAAAATTGCATCCTAATAGAATTAGGAGAAGAAGTGTCACAAAATAGGGGAGAAGAACGAAGAGCAAGTTTTTTTCCAAACTGTTGCAATTTCATGAATTACTAAGTATGAGATATTAATTAATAAATTAGATATACTTTCTAGTCAGATTGTTACCTTGCGAAAAAGTGTATCCCTCAAAACATATGCATTTGAATTAGGCATAATTTGATTTTTTCTTTTGTCATGTGTATAATCAATTGTACAATCACTTTATGACACTATACAAAACCTAGGCATTTCTAAAGAATATAGACTTCTGCAGATTGCGTTTTGTTTGATACGAATACCTGAATGTCATTGAACAGTTATGCTATAAAACTGAAGAACCATATGATATCATCATCAACTTTTCTATCTTTGTGCGAAAATTGTTTCAGCGTTTTTGCTGATTTTGACAATTCGTTTAAACTATCAGAAACTTATAGTTACATGTGTATTTGTTTACTGAAAACTATATTAACGGTAAACCTCTAGCTAAAATTTCGAACTAGCGGATAGTTTCGAACACGCAATATTTTTCGGGAAAAACATTTTTTTTTTTACGCTAGTGATCACTTTGAATACAGACTTTTTATATAAAGTAATCAGATCCATATTTCGGATAGTTTCGAACATGTCAAAATTATGAACGTTATGTAAGATTTGTGTTGGCAAATTGGCGCCTTAAAAATGACAATATAACTGCAGTATATTTCAGTAGAATTGTCAAAAAGATAGTTGACGTTCTGTAATGAAAAGAGGCGGTAAATCATTAAACTATTTGTGTAAGAAATGTTGGATATAATAGGATTGTGGACCGTTTTCTTTATATATTCCACTATGGTACCTCAAAATTGGATTGCCACCCTAAATCTACTAGCATTTCAGTAAATACATTTATGTGTTTTATATCATAACAACGTAAATGTATTTATAATGTAGTATGTACCAGTTCTGTATGTATATATATATGTGTTTCGTCAAAAAGAATTGGAAAGGGCTTTTTGAAGTTTAGGACCAAATATTGATTCTACGTCAATTACTACAAGACAATCAAGAACATCACGTGAGATAACAAAATGGAGTAATAAATTGCAGAAGATTTTCATGTAAATTAATGTTCTTTGCATGTACATGTTATATATAGAAATGATACCCTTATGTTCAAATGACAGTTAGGCACAGGTGAAATTCACAGGTAAATACACAGGTAATTTACAGGTTAACGTCTCTGAAATTAGACTATAATCCTTGTCACAACATTCTGCTACTTATCAGATTATAAAAAGTGGACAAATGGAGATACATGCGGACCCAGACAGGGGTGGACATAGGGTTAACACCTGCCGTGGACCTATATACCTGTAACATGTATAATACCTGTACGGCGTCACGCTTACGGGAATTGAAAGAGAATCTAAGTACAAATTACAAACTAACACATGTGAGAAGGTGATTGTCCAGTTTTTATTGGTAATGAGCATATACGGTATAATACCGTGTCTGATTTGACACGGGTACAAGTACGTGTGAAAGCTTACATGCACAGTTCGAATTATGTGCACGTGTTCTACTTCATGTAGGTATAATCGCAACATTACGTATATTCTTATATGTAAACTAATGCAAGGTATATGACATGTTTCTGATGGTAATAAAAAAAAAGAAAAATCACATTTAGTTTTGTAGTTTTGATAATTATTATATTTATTATTTCTGTAAATAGGACCGAATCAGAAATGATCTGCCATTTGAATACGAAAAAAAGATCATATGAATGCATATTTTCCATTTCAACCACATCTAACAAAACATTAATAAAACCAAAGGCGTTATACAATGCAATATAATACACTTTTAATTCATTTTTTTTAGCTCACCTGGCCCGAAGGGCCGGTTGAGCTTATGTCATGGCGCGGCGTCCGTCGTCCGTCCGTCCGTCCGTCCGTCCGTCAACATTTCCTTTAAATCACTAACTTAGTCATAGAGTTCTGCTCATGGGAATTGTAACCAAATTTGGCACATCAAACATCCTTGGGGGAAAGATGAGGGAGGAGGGAAAAGAACTTGTATAATTTTTGGCTCTGTCCTGTCACAGCACGGGGCAGGAAGTTGTGGGCGGGGGCCAATAGGGCGAAAATAGAGGTATATCCTATAAATCGCCTACTTGTCCTAGAGTTCATGCATTGGATTGTATACCACAAATATTTGTACACACAAAAAACCCTTGGGGGAGGGGAAAAGACATGAAACTTGTATAATAATTTTGGCTATGAGCCCCCGAGGGCAGGAGGGGGCGGGGTGACGCCAATAGGGGTGAATAGATGGTGAAATCCTTTAAATCGTTACATTGTCCTAGATGTTCTGGCTATGGATTTTACCTAAAAAGTTTAGCCCCCAAAACATCCTTGGGGGAAGGGGAACAGAACTTGTGTAAATTTTTGACTCTGGTCCCCGGGGGGCTTCAGGATGGGGCGGGGCCCAATAGGGGAAATAGAGGTAAAATCCTTTAAAATCGAATACTAGTCATAGAGTTTTGAATGGAATGTAATCCACAATTTGGCCACAAACATCCTTGGGGGAGGGGGGAACAGATCTTGTTATAAATTTTGGCTTCTGACCCCCTGGGGGGCAGGAGGGGCGGGGCCAAATAGGGGAAATAGAGGTAAATCCTATTTAAATCTCTAGCTTGTTCCTACGAGCTCTACATGAATTGTAACCAAATTTGGCCACAAACATCTTTGGGGGGAAGGGGAACAGAACTTGTATAAATTTTGGCTCTGATCACCCCAGGGGAAGGGACGGAGGCGGGGGGCTTCGGAATAGGTGACGAAATAGACGCGTAAAAATCCTTTAAGATCGCCTAACTATGTCATACGAGTTCTGAATGGAATGTTAAACCAAAGTTTGGCCCACATCGCAGTCCATCCTTTGAGGGAAGGGGAACAAGAACTTGTTATATAATTTTGGCCTCTGACCACCCTGGGGGGGCAGGAGCGGGCGGGGCGGCCATTATGGGGAATATAGAGGTAAATCCTTTTAAACTCGGTAACTAAGTCCATTAAGAGTTATGCATGGATTGGTAACCAAATCCTTGGCAACAAACAAAATACTTGGGGGATGGGGAACACAGAACTTGTATAAATTTTGACTAATCGCCCCCGAGGGCAGGGGACGGGTGGGGCCCAACTAGGAGGAAATAGAGAGGTATAATCCTCCTATAAATCACTTCTTGTCCTAGAGTTTTGCTTGGATTGTGACCAAATTTGGCCATAAACATCCTTGGGGGAAGGGGAACAGAACTTGTTTAAATTTTGGCTCTGACCCCCTGGGGGCAGGAGGGGTGGGGCCCAATAGGGGATTTAGAGGTTAATATTAAAATTCCTTCAGAAAAGAAACAATGAACCTGTATTCAGAACATTACTTGGCATTACAAACCAGGTGAGCGATACAGGCCCTCTGGGCCTCTTGTTTTAAATTTTATAAATGCTACGGAATCGCTACTACAATCTTCAGAGAGAAAAAAAGAAACACATTATCTAAATTCGGATCGTAAAAGCGTCTCACCGGCCTTTGGTTCTATTTTTTAGTGGTTAACGTTAGCGGAAGTGGACCTTGCTAACGATTAACGCAAACGATTTCTAACGCACAAACAATTGTAAACGTCATAACTATGTAACAATAAAAAGATTGCTCCACACCTAACGATTTTGCTAACGGAAAATAACGCAACACAGAAACGCAAAATTTGGGCCACGTTAAAACGGTTTCGGGTACTGGTATATTGTTACATGTTTATGATGTTTTATATTCTAGATTATTGATGATTTACATTTCTGTTCCATTTTTCTAGTTGTCGGTCTTAGTAGGATTGCTATAATACTGCTAGCTATTTGGGAGGTATGGTGTATATTCGGCGATATTTCCACAGATACTGTGATAACAGATGATTACAACAGAGACAAAACACCAAGGAAAAAAATCCGATGTTATGTTGCAATGCGAACTCCACTCCCGCAGACGGTAAGTAGAATCGCCACACCAATGTTATAGAAAGTTAATCGTTCGCTACACACACAGCGATTAAGTAGTCAGACTAAACTAAATTACCTTGTATACGAGTGTTCTAGAGCTGCGTGCGAGTTTCGTGCTACGGATGGTTCAGATTGGTTAGCCGGTATCGTGACCTCACCTTTATCCCTATCTGTACTTGCGAACCGTCACTTCCTGATTTTACCTTTGAGTCAACACCATTGTTCACTGCAGGGACTTCACTCATTCCCTGCGGAATACGACTGGCGACGATACAACTCGGTCTATAAACTCGTTGATACAGGACGAAATCATATCACAATATAAGAAGAACTGGGCACAATTAGTAATGATTCAAATATATATCCGGACGGTGTTGACTCCTTTAACAGAATATTTCACACGAAGATATTGAATTCCCATTATGATGAGCTGGGATTTTATATATGATTTCAGGAAAGACAGGACCAAGGCATTTGGAATCCGATATGCCAATGATTACAAAATTTCATCAAGCAGATATTTACAAGGGTATCTTTTAATTTTTTAGATTTCAAACTTTCACCCATTGAGTGTCACAGCGTTTCAATGAAGTAAAGAAAAAGCGAAACGAAAAATGGCATGTGCCACATGTTTCGTGTTGGACAAATACAAAACAAGCCACATGATGGGTAACAGGACGTAAAAAAAAAATGCCTTTGGAAGTTCTATGGAGATATTTTGACTCGTTAAATAAAGATGAGTTTGACTTGTTTGTTGCTTCTGATACCGGACAGTGTAAAGGAAGCGGGCAAAGAAGCGTTATCCTGACAACGTAATAGATACACCAGGGGAATATAAACTCTTATTGACCAGCGAGGAAGGAAACGACCCAAGTGAAGGTTTCCTTAAACAACTTCTGGATTTTTATATACTAATGAAATGTGATAAACTCATAATCACAGACACAAAACTGGATTTGGAATACTAGCGTCATTTATCCGGAATATGGATGACGGATTATTACTGTTGGCGACGAATTCTTCTGGATTGCCTCTGTTCGAAGTATACATTCAATGATATTTTTCGTTCGGGGAAAAGTTTACGGCCGTTAAGCCACAAAAACAACCCTTAATTTAAGGTTATATATTTTCCTCGCTGATCTGAAAGACTGCGCGGTATGATGATGTTGAACGACTGCTGTGTTTTTGAAAAAATGAACTACGTTTGGTGAGGATATTACGGAACACAAGACTGACAGAAAGTAAATCGCAAACACATATGTACTATTCCAATTGAATCAAAAAATAAAAAATCTATAATATGTTTGTAAAAGCATATAATGGGAATGATCAGTATATAATCATGAAATGATGTCGGCGTTAGAATTTAGAATACATTTTAGAGATAGAGTATTATAAAACAACAATAAAAACAAGATAAATGAACTTTCAAATAGATTGTACGTTAAATATTTGCCGTCTGGAAGCTTGCAGTAAAACAAAAATTGAAATGATATAACTCCTCCTATTGTAATATAGCTCATTTTATTATATTATGTAATAAAATAAACGGTATGTATACACTGAGAGGAACACAATGATGTAACATTTATTTGAAACTCATTAGCATTATTGGTGATGCGCAATAATGGAAATATTAATTAGAAAATATGTTGAATGAAAGATGCATACATGCCAGTATATATTAATAAACCAGACCAAAACCAAACATGACAGAAAAGTGACATTGGTTATGATTGATTTTTTTTATTTACAGAATAGGACCTTAAAAAAATAAATTTATTAAGTATTGAATTAAAGATGTGTAAGTAAAAGAAAGACGACTGTAGAAGTTATTTACATGTAAAAACGTTTTATGTAATACATATAAAAATAACACAAACTACATCTAAAACAAGTTTGTATCATAACTATTTCTGAAGTAGTGTATTGATAAAATCTATATCAAATGCACTTTATGCTCTGGATTCCGGCGGCTCCAGTCGTTCTCGTCCATCTGGGGGTAGGAGTGCGCGCTCTTGTTTAATTAAAACCTCCGTTGAATGACCTACCCGTATCAACGTAAGGTTGATTGCGCTGCGCTTGCTCAGAAGTGACGTCATCATAGGCCCGGTGGAGACCCGGTCTGTGAGCAGTATCTGTATCACTGTCTGGTACATAAAGTTCTCCGTCTATATAAAGGGCGGTCTCTCACAAGTTTGGTATGGTGGCCCTAGTGCTTGTAGTGCCTCATTACCGGATATAGTTTTTTCGCTGTTCCTCGACTGCGTCCGGGAACTGTTGTTTGATACCAAATCGGGTACCTGGGGTGCATGTTACCGCGATCTTTGACCTCTTTGTTTGTCTTCAAAGAATAAAATTTCTCACAGCAAGCTGGGCGGATTTTACCATGCACAAATTTCTGAAATCGGTGCACGTTTGCGAATTCCATATGCCGTGTGATTCTAGTTGTTGATGTAAAAAGTCTCGCCACTTTATCACCGATGACTTCGTATCGTTGTTCCGCAAAGACCCGTTATTATTAGGTTATATTTCATGTTTCTACACTTTTGGTCCTCTACTTACACTTTTATTTCCTCACATTCTCTTAACATCATCATTTCGTTTTGTATTATCGACTGATTTGTTGACGTATCTCTGTTTTGTAAAATCACTCCTTGGAGCTCCCCTGTGTTTTGGAAATTTTTGTCTCGTTTTTATCAGTCTTTACTTTTCACTTGTTCGTAGAACTTATTTTATACCTTGTGCACTTTTTTCTATATCAATGTTTTTGTGAACTATTTGCTTTACCGTCATTTCCATGTTGACCACTTTTGCGTTCAGTGTCGTTAGTGCTGCATCTATTCTATCTGTTTTGTTTAGTTTAGTCTCTATACGTTCTAGTCTAGCCTCTAGTTTATTGTCCATTTGTTTCATCCTATCCAATATAGATTCGGTAGGAGTACGAGTAGACATGATTTGTTCGTCGCCCCCGTGTAGTACCCTCTTTTTTTTTTTTTTTTTTTTCGCACGCTTTGCAATATGCTAGACGTAGTACTAGACATAGCCATCGCGTGTGGCTTACATGTACCCAACACAGGCAAGTCGAATTCACTGGATCACTAGCGCGTGACGAAAAAAATCGGCTAACATAATGCTTCACTACACGACAGAAAGATCAAAGTTCACATACAATACACCACTGTACATTTCATATGGCTAATATGTCGAAATCCTTCATTAGAAAATTCAAAAACCACAGAATTCATAATATACCTGTCCCTTGATCAGTTCAGAACACTAGTGCAAACTATCATCATATAGGTCCTACACGAGCTGAACCAATACGGCATCAAAGGAAATCTACAAAAGTGGCTCTCAACCTTCCTGACACAGCGTCAGATGAGAAGAAGCCCTTGAAGGATAATTCTCTCAAGAAGCCTCTGTAGATTCAGGAGTTCCCCAGGGAACAGTACTCGGACCGCTATTGTTTCTCTGTCACAAACAATGATCTATCTGATTGTGTTAGTTCAAAAGTACGACTCTTTGCAGAATGACTGTCGCCTATACCGAGAAATCAACAAATACCGCAAAAACCATCAATTATTACAGGACGACCTACACAATTTTGGAACAATGGGCAAACAATTGAGGGAATGAAATTTAATGCAAAAAAGTGCTACATCATAAATATAAAAGGAAAAAAAGGTCACAAATTCTACACCTTAACGGGCATATCCTGTGAGCAAGTAAAAAACAATCCATATCTTGGTCTTACAGTTTCGGACGATTTGAAATGGGAGCCACTCATATAGAACAAAATATTACCAAAAATAAAACTAGTTGCTCCAACATTTTTGAGGCTCTTTCTAAAAACAAAACCGCAAATGTAGTACAATTGCTGATGACTATTGATTGATGATAACTGGGTGATGATGCTAGATTATGATGATGTTGAAGTAGTTGCAAATGACTGGTTCGCTAGGGTTGTTAGGGAAGACGTTCCATGTGTTGTTCAAAGAGAGACAGTAGTGGAACAGTAACCATGTGGTATTCAGTGCACCACATACGAAAGGGTATTTCATGGACCGAAATGAGCAGGCATTTTGATCGCACATTAATTTATACCAAAGGTTCCGGCTAAGCGTGCGTCCCTCGGGGATATAAATAACATGTTTTTGCATGTTCTTGGAAGCAACACAAGGAATGTCAAATAGACAGAAAGCAGAATTCCCCTGTGATGATTGTGGTTCGTGGGGACTCCGCAAAGGCACTACAGCCAACCAGTCATTCATTTTAAAAGATGGAAAGATGGTAGCAATTTTCAAAAGGGATGGGTTGTTCTGTTCCAAAAAAATCCAGTAAGGGACAAATCATCTACGAGTCCTACGACCCACAACCAGATAGCATAATCACTTTTCATAGGTACTACACCTCTTTTAAAGCATGAAGAATTTCAAAAAAGAGTCACAACCATAACAAAATCCCCTTCAGATATGGACCACCTGAAAAACTAGCAATAGTAGAATTATTGTGGGGTTAGGTCAATTAGTGGAAACAAGCCTCATGGGAATGCTAAAATAGTTTGTAGACAGTATACAAGGACTGATCCACGCGTTCTGGAAGAGTGTGCTTCGCAGGCTCAAAAAACACCTGCAATAGAGCTTTGTTATCAAAATTCAAAGGACAACAGTGCTTTAGGACCCTCATCAAATAAACCAATTAGAAACAAAATATTTAACATCAACAGAAAACAAAACAACAAACCACAGCACAAGTCGCTGACGAAGTCCTTGAAATCTTAGCAGCTGTATGTACGGGTAGTAATTACATTCGAAGTATACAGCATGTTGGGCACGCTCTTCCAAACGTCATGTTATACAGTGACGAACAAATAGCTGATATGAAGTCAAAACTGTTGTGGGGATGGGGGTAGTGTGATAGGGATTGATAAGACCTTTAACTTAGGCAAATGCTTTGTAACGGCTATGAGTTATAAAAATCAAGGGGTAGTTCGTGTGGAAACGGGGAATCATCCGATAATGCTTGGACCAATACTTTTGCACTGGGATGGGAGAGCGTACCACTTATCATTATTTTTCTGCCCCATGTTAAGTGTATGTTAGGTACAGATGATTTAGTTATAGGGTCAGATGAGGAAAGCGCAATGATGTCGGCGCTGCACTCACGTTTCCACTCTGCAACTTTTTTGCTCTGTACAAAGCACTTGCGCGAGAATGTCGGTAGATATCTAGAAAAGTCCGGGACCCCTTTGCATTTGAGGAAACGTATTCTCAACATCATCTTCGCTGAAGATGGCATTGTGTTCAGAAAAAAAATGATAGCGAGTACCTCGCGCGGTTAGACGACTTGAGAACTCATTTAGACAACAACGAAAAAATCAAAACCTATTGGGATAGATATTTGGAACCAAAACTAAAAACCTATGTAATAAAGCCACTGAGAGAGAAGGTTATTTCGGCACTTTGGACAAACAGCAACTCGGAATCAATTAACAATAGGCTAAAACAAGCTGCAGAGTGGAAACAACACAGCTTACCTGTTCTCATTGACAAGTTGCCGCTAGTTTCGAAAATTCAAATGCTAGACTTAAGACGTGCCTTGTATGATACTGGAAACTTCAAATTAACCAGTCATTTGAATTCACTAATGGTAGCGTCAGACAAATGGTTAGAAAAAACTGCTTTAGTAAAAGACAGACATTTTTGGAAACTTCTCAATACAAAAAAGAATAGTCGAGAAAGAAATTATTTCCAAGTATTTGGTACCATTTACAGATGTCCAAAACCAAAACAAACCTGCGGGGAAAAAAACCAGGACAAAGAAAACGTTCACGACCAGAAAAGACAACAACTTTGAAAAAAATAGTATCTCACATTACCATGCAAGGCACTTGTTTACGTAATCTGTTGATGGAATTGCAGTTGTTGGAGGGGGATATTGACACAAGCACATATAAATATATCTTAGGTTCACAGCTTCACTACCTTTGCGGGTGCAATTTTTAGTGATGATATTATTATGCATTCTTTGTAGCCCCATACGTCAGTTTCTATTTTCCTTAGTTAAAAAGCGGGTATTTTTCATTATGCATCTCAATTAGTTCACAGTTTCACCACCTTGACGGGTGCACTTTTTAGTGTTGATCTGTGATATTATTTGTTATATGCATTATTCGAAGCCCCATACGTCAGTTTCTATTTTCCTTAGTTAAAAAGCGGGTATTTTTAATTGTGCATTTCAATTAGTTCACAGCTTCACCACCTTGACGGGTGCACTTTTTAGTGATGATATGTGATATTATTTGTTTGTTATGTCCTTTCTATGTGAAATGGCGAGGTCGATTCTGCGCCCTATTTGTTTTGTATATTTGATTTTGTATCTTTGTACTAACTCTATCAGAAGAATATATTTTCCATGAACACCGGACTCTTACACGTTTATCTTATAATTACAGTCTTGTAATCATTGCATGTGTTGATGAGTGTTTGTTGATATTATTCAGATTATCATATAGTTCACAAACAATAACGGTATAATTCATAACATATAGATGTGGTGTTCACTTACACCTTTTCATTTTCAATTTGTCTTCTGTAATTTGTACATGATATAGATTTGCTCCAAATGTATTACTATTGCGAAAAATAAGGACAAACTGTGATATGCTTTGACACTCTTTTTTATCATTTATATTGTTAGGGAAGACGTTCCATGTGTTGTCAAAGAGACAGTAGTTGAACAGAAACCTGTGTTTAATAAGTGCACCAAACGAAGGGAAATTCATGACGAATGAGCAGGCATTTGATGCACTTATTAATACAAAGGTTCCTGCTCAGCGTGTCCCTCGGGGAAATAAAAACACTGTTTTTGTTGTTCTTGACAACACACGGAATGTCAATAGGAAGAAGGCAGAATTCCCTGATGATTGTGGTTCGTGGGACTCCGCAAAAGGCACTACTGCCAACCAGTCATTCATTTTATAAGATGGGAAGATGGTAGCAATATTCAAAAGGGATGGGTTGTTCTGTTCCAAAAAATCCAGTAAGGGACAAATCATCTACGAGTCCTACGACCCACAACCAGATAGCATAATCACTTTTCATAGGTACTACAACTCTTTAAAGCATGAAGAATTTCAAAAAAGAGTCTCAACCATAACAGAATCCCCTTCAGATATGGACCACCTGAAAAACTAGCGATAGTAGAATATTGTGGGGTTAGGTCAATTAGTGGAAACAAGCCTCATAGGAATGCTAAAATAGTTTGTAGACCGTATACAAGGACTGATCCACGCGTTCTGGAAGAGTGTGCTTCGCAGGCTCAAAAAACACCTGCAATAGAGCTTTGTTATCAAAATTCAAAGGACAACAGTGTTTTTAGGCCCCTCATCAAATAAACAAATTAGAAACAAAATATTTTAACATCAACAGAAAACAAAACAACAAACCACAGCACAATGTCGCTGACGAAGTCCTTGAAATCTTAGCAGCTGTATGTACGGGTAGTAATTACATTCGAAGTATACAGCATGTTGGGCACGCTCTTCCAAACGTCATGTTATACAGTGACGAACAAATAGCTGATATGAAGTCAAACTGTTGTGGGGATGGGGGTAGTGTGATAGGGATTGATAAGACCTTTAACTTAGGCAAATGCTTTGTAACGGCTATGAGTTATAAAAATCAAGGGGTAGTTCGTGTGGAAACGGGGAATCATCCGATAATGCTTGGACCAATACTTTTGCACTGGGATGGGGAGCGTACCACTTATCATTATTTTTTTGCCCATGTTAAGTGTATGTTAGGTACAGATGATTTAGTTTATAGGGTCAGATGAGGAAAGCGCAATGATGTCGGCGCTGCACTCACGTTTCCACTCTGCAACTTTTTTGCTCTGTACAAAGCACTTGCGCGAGAATGTCGGTAGATATTTAGAAAAGTCCGGGACCCCTTTGCATTTGAGGAAACGTATTCTCAACATCATCTTCGCTGAAGATGGCATTGTGTTCAGAAAAAAATGATAGCGAGTACCTCGCGCGGTTAGACGACTTGAGAACTCATTTAGACAACAACGAAAAAATCAAAACCTATTGGGATAGATATTTGGAACCAAAACTAAAAAACCTATGTAATAAAGCCACTGAGAGAGAAGGTCATTTCGGCACTTTGGACAAACAGCAACTCGGAATCAATTAACAATAGATTAATTTATAATAAATAATTAATAAAACAAGCTGCAGAGTGGAAACAACACAGCTTACCTGTTCTCATTGACAAGTTGTCGCTAGTTTCGAAAATTCAAATGCTAGACTTAAGGCGTGCCTTGCATAATACTGGAAACTTCAAATTAACCAGTCATTTGAATTCACTATTGGTAGCGTCAGACAAATGGTTAGAAAAAACTGCTTTAGAAAAAGACAGACATTTTTGGAAACTTCTCAATACAAACCAGAGGGATCTTGGCGCCCACCAAAGAATGATTTATGTCTGACAATGGAAAGAGGATCTTTTCCCTGATTTTCAAACTTTTTCAAAAACACACTACATATAAAATTTGAGACAGATCGCTATAGTACTTTCTAAAGAAAAGTGGTAACAAACTTCAACAATGAAATCTAAGATGGCGGCCGGTTGGCCATCTTTTTTACCGATCAGTCCCAAAAAGCATTATGGAGCAGTCCTTAAATGCAATATGCACAACTAGGGTTCTAGGGGAACCTACATATGAAATTTGAGAAAGATCCCTTCAGTACTTTTTAGCACGATGGAGCGTAGCTCCATCGTAGCTTATAGCATACCCCCTAGTTTTGAAAATCACCTTGTGAACAGGATATCTCAAGTTATACACCATTAACAGCAATGAAATTTGTCACAGACATGTAGTTATAGATAAGGACGGAACTGATAAAACTTGGCGACAAACAGACATAAACTGTATTTTTGAGGAATTAAAATATATTTCATTCCTTCTTTGTCTATAGTAATATTTAAATGAGAAACACAATGCATTATGGGAAATTATATGGCCGACGGAACCACTTCATACAAAAGAAATATAGTTTAAGAAAAGATTAAGGCAATTAAGAAATATTCATTATTTTTCTATTCTTTAATATGTTACTCAAAGTGTCATGACATCATAATTACCTGTGTTGGATAATCTATATTCCCTGGACAGAGTCACAAGTCAGGTGCCCTAGTTTCATCTAGATGCTGTTTATAGGCCTATATGTGTGTGTAAATGTGTTACATATACCATTTAACAATGGTTGAGAGTTAATTAATGTATTTTGTTATCAAGGCCCTGGGAAAGGCTCGACTGTAGCTGCCAATGTCAATTTGTTGACCGTAGTACACATTCCATTGTGCCGAGACCCAGCCAATACAACTTGTGCATTGTTATCTTAATTGTGAAATTTATATTGTGTTGAAGAAAATGAGATAAAAGATAAGTAATAAATTTCAACGTATTGAAGCAAATTCAGTTTACCTCTTATAACCAGGACAGCCAAACATCTTTGATTTTTTTGGTCACCTATAATGAATTAAGCCCTCCTCCAGCAGGTATCTTTTAAAAGTCTAGTCAACTTAACACTTTGATTATACATAGTTGTACATGTGTAATATCGATAAGCAATCATACAGGAAAAATATTTCCCCAATTATTTTTTATCATATAACAATATTCTGATAAATTTGAATTAAAAGCTTTGTTAAATTTTGAATTTTATTAAATTTTCTGAGTTGATTAAATTGATGCTATTTGAATTGGTCCCAACAATATTCTTACTAAGAAGATGCTGCTTCTGCATACGCTCACATTAAAATCCTGCTCAGAAAAAAAAACTTTTCTGCACAAATCAATATTTTCATAAAACTGTTGATCTATATATAAATTAACATTTGATGAATGACATCTGTCTTGAAAGAATTTTATGATTGTTTTAATACCAACATTGATAACAATTAATTACCAGTGGTCATTTGAATTGTCCCAATTAATTATTAGTTTAAACAGTGCATATGAGAGATAATCAAGAATATTAGTCAAAACCAATCATTGAACATTAATTAACTGAACCATCGTGCTACGAGGCCATTGGCCTCTTGTTGAGAAATAGCGGTAACAAACTTAAACTATCAAAATCCAAGATGGCCGCCTGTCGGCCATTTTGTTCACCGATCGGTCCCAAAATGCAACATACACAACTAGGGCCCTAGGGAACCTATATATGAAATTTGAGAAAGATCTCTTCAGTACTTTTTGAGAAATAGCAGTAACAAACTTAAACTATCAAAATCCAAGATGGCCGCCTGTCGGCCATCTTGTTCACCGATCGGTCCCAAAATGCAATATGCACAACTAGAGTCCTAGGTGAACCTACATATGAAATTTGAGAAAGATTCCTTCAGTTCTTTTTGAGAAATAGTGGTAACAAACTTTAACTATCAAAATCCAAGATGGCCGCCTGTCGGCCATCTTGTTGACTGATCGGTCCCAAAATGCAATATGCACAACTAGGGTCCTAGGTGAACCTACATATGAAATTTGAGAAAGATCCCTTCAGTTCTTTTTGAGAAATAGCGGTAACAAACTTTAACTATCAAAATCCAAGATGGCCGCCTGTCGGCCATCTTGTTGACTGATCGGTCCCAAAATGCAATATGCACAACTAGGGTCCTGGGGGAACCTGTATATGAAATTTGAGAAAGATCCCTTCAGTACTTTTTGAGAAATAGCGGTAACAACCTTTGTAACTAACAAAATCCAAGATGGCCGCCTGTCGGCCATCTTGTTGACCGATTGGTCCCAAAATGCAATATGCACAACTAGGGTCCTAGGGGAACCTACATATGAAATTTGAGAAAGATCCCTTCAGCACTTTTTGAGAAATAGCGGTAACAAACTTTAACTATCAAAATCCAAGATGGCCGCCTGTCGGCCATCTTGTTGACCGATCGGTCGCAAAATGCAATATGCACAACTAGGGTCCTAGGGGAACCTACATATGAAATTTGAGAAAGATCCCTTCAGCACTTTTTGAGAAATAGCGGTAACAAACTTTAACTATCAAAATCCAAGATGGCCGCCTGTCGGCCATCTTGTTGACCGATCGGTCGCAAAATGCAATATGCACAACTAGGGTCCTAGGGGAACCTACATATGAAATTTGAGAAAGATCCCTTCAGTACTTTCTGAGAAATAGCGGTAACAAGAATTGTTAACGGACGGACGGACGGACGGACGGAAGGACGGACGGACGGACGACGGACCACGGACGAAAGGCGATTTGAATAGCCCACCATCTGATGATGGTAGGCTAAAAAGAATAGTCGAGAAAGAAATTATTTCCAAGTATTTGGTACCAATTACAGATGTCCAAAACCAAAACAAACTGCGGAGAAAAAAAACCAGGATAAAGAAAACGTTCACGACCAGAAAAGACAACAACTTTGAAAAAAATCACAGCATCATGCAAGGCACTTGTATACGTAATATGTTGATAGAATTGCAGTTGTTGGAGGGGGATATTGTCACAAGCACATACAAAATATATCTTAGGTTCACAGCTTTACTACCTTTGCGGGTGCAATTTTTAGTGATGATATTATTATGCATTCTTTGTAGCCCCATACGTCAGTTTCTATTTTCCTTAGTTAAAAAGCGGGTATTTTTCGCATCTCAATTAGTTCACAGCTTCACCACCTTGACGGGTGCACTCTTTAGTGTTGATCATATTATTTGTTATATGCATTCTTCGAAGCCCCATACGTCAGTTTCTATTTTTCCTTAGTTAAAAAGCGGGTATTTTTAATTGTGCATCTCAATTAGTTCACAGCTTCACCACCTTGACGGGTGCTCATTTTAGTGATGATCTGTGATATTATTTGTTAGTTATGTCCTTTCTATGTGAAATGGCGAGGTCGATTCTGCGCCCTATTTGTTTTGTAGATTTGATTTTGTATCTTTGTGCTAACTCTATAAGAAGAATATATTTTCCATGAACATCGGACTCTTACACGTTTATCTTATAATATATAGTCTTGTAATCATTGCATGTGTTGATGAGTGTTTGTTGATATTATTCAGATTATCATATAGTTCACAAACAATAACGGTATAATTCACAACATATAGATGTGGTATTCACTTACACCTTTTCATTTTCATTTGTCTTCTGTTTAATTTGTACATGATTTAGATTTGCTCCAAATGTATTACTATTGCGAAAAATAAGGACAAACTGTGATATGCTTTGACACTCCTTTTTTTATCATTTTCAGAAGGTTTGAGATCATAAGGCAAAAAAATGAACACTTGGATTTCCAATCATTATCACTGATATCAGAGTTTTAGATTCACATTTTTATCTCCACTTAATAAGCATATTTTATAAATTGTTTAGTGATATATTTATTTATCTTTATAAAATTTAAAAATATGAAAATAAATTCTATTCCCTATCACCTTGAGTGATCTTCAGTAAAATTAAAGTGTAAATTACAGCATTTGAATTGTATTATTTACTTTAAAATCACATAGTATATGGTGAACTATTTGTTATCATATTGTTTTGTTTATAACTTCAATCAAAAAGTAATATTTATTGTTTTTTTTTTTAGTAATATAAAATATGATATATAAATGGTTGTTATTCTGGCTGTGTATGATGGCAAAAAACTCAAATTACTTATCTCTGGATTCCCAGTCATGTGGGTATAAAGGGGAATGAACAGGCTGATAAAGCAGCTAAAGACTGCTCTTCGCCTAGCACAAACAGATTTGAAACTACCATACACCGACATCAAACCTTCAATTCAGTCAGCCATCAAACACCATTGGCAACAAAGGTGGTCTACAGAAACAAACAATAAACTGTTTAAAATTCAACCTACACTTAATCCTAAACTGTCCAGTCGGAGAGACCGCAGAGAGGAAGTTGTTCTCTCTCGGCTCCGAACTGGACACACATATTTTACACATTCCTATCTATTGAGAGGGGAGGATCCTCCTACATGCCATGCATGTGATTCTCCTCTCACAGTGGAGCATATTTTATTGCATTGTATTGATTTTAAACACATTCGAGATAAATACTACGATGTCTCCGACATGTACACTTTGTTTCATGCCGTGAGACATAATCGTATTTTTAATTATCTCAAAGAGATCGGTATTTTAAGCAAAATATGAACATTTTCTCATCATACATCGTATCAACTCAACATTTCATCGTTTCAACATTGTGCATGATTTTTCTCATGTGTTTTAGCCAAATTTATTTTATCCCATACAAACCTTTTTTTATCAAATTAACGTTTACAATCTGTGTTTTAGTCCTTACTTGCTTTTTCTTACCCTGAACTTTTATCCTGATATTAATGCATGACTTGTAGTTTGGCCCTAAATGACCTTAGTTGTCGATGGGCCGTAAAACTCAAACAAACAAGTATGATGGCATGGTTTAGTTTTTTTGAAGAAATAAAAAGTAAATATGAGAGAAATAACTATAATGAGATCTTCAGAAAATATAACCTCACTCAGATCGTAAATCATATGTATTTCCTCTGTAATTTAAGATCAAAGTATAAAAAAGGTATTAAACAAGGAAAGACGAAATTACTTAATTACACATGAAAATACGAAAGTTTTTCATATATCAAAATCTAAGAGGTGATGCATTAAAAAGACGGTAATAATAAAAAAATTGTTGAATTAAGGGTAAAATAAAAAATAGGTTAACAAATAAATATATAACTCAATTTTGAAAAAAAAATTATAGGTGATATTTATTTTACGTATATGAAAATATAAGCAAATAAATAATGTAATTACATAATCGGTTAATAGAATGAATATTTAAAAAAAGATGGGCTCTTTGTAGAACTGCGTCCTCGTCGCAGAGCCCGGTAACATTCTTACTTATGAGAATGCCTAAAAGTTCTACATTAATTTTGCATTAAGCCTGGCTACAAACATGTACGTTTCTCCAAATTGCACCATTAAGGCAAAATATCATTCACAACCCAAGAAAAAAAATCAGCCAATATACTGTTAATTACGTTTGTTTAAATGTAAATGAAATTCATTCGTTGTGTATTGGGTAGCTTCGGGGTGATATTAGGCTTTAAAACGCACATTTAAACACAAAACTCATTTTATAAGACAAACTTTATTTTGATTATAAATAAAAAAAAAATATGTCACAATAATAGGAATGGTTAATAAATTATGTACATATAGTATTGGGTAATTTCCGGGCGATTAGACTTTTAAGCACACATTTTTACACAAAACTCATTTTATAATACATACTATATTTTAATTCAACATAAATAAATAGATTATGTCATAAAAGCGTGGTTAATAAGTTATTTACATATAGTATTGGGTAGTATTGGGTATTTAGTCGTTTCGTTGGCCAGTATTTGGCGATATTTGGCTTTAAAACACACATTTTTGCACAAAATTAATTTTTAAAGACAAAATATAGTTTAATTTAATAGTATTAATTAGATTAAGTCCCAAAACAGTGGTTTATTAGATATTTACATGTAGTATTGGGTAGTATTGGGTATTTTGTCGTTTCGTTTGCCAGTATTTGGCTAAAACACACATTTTTGCACAAAATTAATTTTTAAAGACAAAATATAGTTTAATTTAATAGTATTAATTAGATTAAGTCCCAAAACAGTGGTTTATTAGATATTTACATGTAGTATTGGGTAGTATTGGGTATTTTGTCGTTTCATTAGCTAGTATTGGGTAATTTCCGGGCGTTATTTGGCTTTAAAACACACATTTTTACACAAAAGTCATTTTATAAGACAAAATATAGTTTAATTTAATAGTATTAATTAGGTTAAGTCCCAAAACAGTGGTTTATTAGGTATTTGTATGTAGTATTGGGTGGTATTGGTTGGTATTGGGTAGTATTGTGTATTTAGCCGCGCCGCTATACGAACACCAATATAGCTATGTTTTATATCATTTCTAATGGCTTTTATTCATTTTTTTTTATTCTGTTGTGACATTCTTATAAGATATCTTTCATTACGAGTTCTTTTTAGGTCACCTGAGACGAAGTCTCAAGTGACCTATTCTAATCGCCTTTTGTCCGTCGTCGTGCATCGTCCGTCGTCCGTCGTATGTCCGTAAACAATTTACATTTTCGGCTTTTCTCCAAAACTGCTGAAGCAATTTCAATGAAATTTTGCACAAACCTTCTAAGGCATAAGGCCAATCAAAATTGTGAATTATATGGTCCCCCACCAACCAGGGGGCTGTGGGAGGGGCCAAAAGGGGTAAAATTGAGTAAAATTTCAAAAATCTTCTTCTCTACTCACAGATGTGGTAGAATCAAATACTCTTCATAGATAGAAAGGTCTTAAGGTCCTTTACAAAAATTGTGAATTATATGACCCTGGGGTCTCTAGTTTCCTCCTGGGGAGGGGGTTAAGTTTACTACACTTTATATTGAGAAAACACATTTTTGCGCATTATTTGGTCATTTGTAATAGGAAATGAGTCAAAATGTTGTCAGAATTATCAGTATGAGATGGCCATTTAATCCTATTAACAAATTTGCTATAACTGACCCCCAGGGGCCTTAGAGGCGGGGTCAAAAGGGGTCAAATAGGCTAAAACTTCAAAAATCTTCTGAAATTCTGGATATGGTAGAATCAAATACTTTTCATAAATAGAAAGGTCTTAAGGTCCTTTACAAAAAATTGTGAATTATATGACCCTGGGGTCTCACGTTTCCCCCTGGGGAGGGGGTCAAGTTTACTATAGTTTATATAGGGAAAACACATTTATGAGCATTTTTTGCTCAATTTTCATTGGAAACGAGTCAAACTTGGTTAGAATTATTAGCCTGAGATAGCATTTTAATATCATATCCACATTGGTTCTGGCCGACCCCCTGGGGGCAGAGGGGCGGGGCTAAAAAAGGGTCAAATAGGCTAAAACTTCAAAAATATTCTTTTAAAATTCTGGAAATGGTATAATCAAATACACTTTATAGATATGAAAAGGTCTTAATGTTTGTTTATAAAAATTGTAAATTATATGACCCTGGGGGTCTCCTGTTTCCCCTTGGGGAGGGGGTCAAGTTTACTATAGTTTATATAGGAAAAACACATTAATGAGCATTTTTTGCTCAATTTTCATTGGAAACGAGTCAAACTTGGTTAGAATTATTAGCCTGAGATAGCATTTTAATATCATAATCCACATTGGTTCTGGCCGACCCCCTGGGGGCAGAGGGGCGGGGCTAAAAAAGGGTCAAATAGGCTAAAACTTCAAAAATCTTCTTTTAAAATTATGGAAATGGTATAATCAAATACACTTTATAGATATGAAAAGGTCTTAATGTTTGTTTATAAAAATTGTAAATTATATGACCCTGGGGTCTCCTGTTTCCCCTTGGGAGGGGGTCAAGTTTACTATAGTTTATATAGGAAAAAACACATTCATGAGCATTTTTTTGCTCAATTTTCATAGGAAATGAGTCAAACTTGGTTAGAATTATTAACCTGAGATAGCATTTTAATATCATATCCACATTGGTCCTGGCCGACCCCCTGGGGGGGCTAAAAAAAAGGGTCAAATAGGCTAAAACTTCAAAAAGGCAATCCAAACATAAAATACTGACTTGTACAACTTTGTACAACATGTAAAAAAAACTTACGTTACAATATAAAGTCAAAATACGCAAAGATGTGAAATATTACTTCAAACCTAATTTCGGCCCTAACGTACCCTATTACATGAAATACAATTGCATAAATATATATTATAAAGCATGCTAATTATAATAGATCACATAATTTCAATAATAAGAGCCATTCAATTCATGAATTACAGAAATATTAAGCTACAGACTATTCATAAAACCGTTTAAAAAACATATCATTCAATACACACGGATTTACGGGGACCCAAAAAGAAAAACTTCACGTCAAGAGTAACAAATGAATGACTGTTATCATTGTAATTATATACCTATCTTTTGCAGAATAGAAAACAAATGTACACAGTATATGGATTCCGAAAGAAGTTAGTGGTGGTTTGAATGGAAACATTTAAGTTTCGAGTTTCAATAGACACTCTTCGTAAGATCTCGGTATACCAATTTCCGTCCTGAAATGGACAAAAAAATTACGGAAATAAAATTACTGAAAAAATTTTCCTTCGATATTTTTTGTTAAAAATCTTTACCTGAAAAATGCTATAACGGAAAATAATTCATTTTAATACAGTACCACACAGAGCAATTATTTGTCTCAGAAAAAAGATGATATATTTCCTGCTGAATTAGACTATTTTTGAAAGTTTGAGGTCATGCTTACATATACATGTAGCTTGCAAACTGGTTTGTTATATTTTATATAGCAAATAAATGAAATTATCAAGATATGTAATTATTGTGTTATCTGGTATGCTCCAATAATATATATAATATAAAAACTAACAAGGGTAAATGGATAACATAAAAACGCTGAAGAATGCTACGGATTCGCCTATTTTTTTTTACATTTTCAGACCAAAATCTAAGGGGTTTTAGGAAGGAAATTGGTCATATTTTGAAAAATAATGTGGTGAGGTATACTTTTTATTAGCCCACCATCATCAGATGGTGGGCTATTCAAATCGCCTTTCGTCCGTGGTCCGTCGGCCGTCCGTCCGTTAACAATTCTTGTAACCGCTATTTCTCAGAAAGTCATGAAGGAATCATTTTCAAATTTCACATGTAGGTTCCTCTGGGGCCCTAGTAGTGCATATTGCATTTTGGGACCGATCGGTCAGCAAAATGGCCGACAGGCGGCCATCTTGGATTTTGATAGTTAAAGCTTGTTACCGCTTATTCTCAGAAAGTACTGAAGGGATCTTTCTCAAATTTCATATGTAAGTTCCCCTGGGACCCTAGTTGTGCATATTGCATTTTTGGACCGATCGATCAACAAAATGGCCGACAGGCGGCCATCTTGGATTTTGATAGTTAAAGTTTGTTACCGCTATTTCTCAGAAAGTACTGAAGGGATCTTTCTTAAATTCCATGTGTAGGTTCCCCTGGGGCCCTGGTTGTGCTTACTGCATTTTTGGACCTATCAGTCAACAAAATGGCCGCCAGGCGGCCATCTTGGATTTTGATATTTAAAGTTTGTTATTGCTTTTTTCTCAGAAAGTACTGCAGGGATCTTTCTCAAATTTCATATGTAGGTACCCCTAGGCCCTGGTTTGTTCATATTGCATTTTGGGACCGATCAGTGAACAAGATGGCCACCTAGCAGCCATCTTTGATTTGATAGTGAGATTTTGTTACCGCTATTTCTCAGAAAGTACTGAAGGGATCTGTCTCAAATTTCATATGTAGGTTCCCCTAGGGCCCTAGTTTTGCATTTTGCATTTGGTAACTGATAAGTTAAGTAGGGATAAATCGCTCTCTCAAAGTCAGCACATCTTGGGGGAAGGGGAACAGCTTGTATATTTTGGTTGATCCCCAGGGGCAGGAGAGGGGGCGGGGGGGCCCAATATGGGGAAATAGAGGCCCTAGTTAGAGCATGAATTGGTACCTTGGGAACTTGATCTTCAACAAGATGGCCAACCGGCCTGCTTGGGGTAAGGGGAACCGACTGGTATAATTTTGGCTCTTCCCCAGGGGCACGCTGTTCGCTTCTCAGAAAGTATTGCCACAAACCTCCTTGGGGGAAGCAGATCTGTATAAAAAAAATTTTTGTCTTAGAGGTAAATCCTTTAAATCGCTACTTGTCGTAGAAATTTCGTAAATCTTTATGTATGTAGTGTACCAAATTGGCCACAAACATCTTGGGGGGAAGGGGAACAGAACTTGTTAACTTTTGGCTTTGTAAATCCTTTAAAAAAGTTTGCTCTGGCCCCCCGGGGGCAGGAAAGCCACAAACATCCTTGGGGGGAAGGGGAACAGAACAGGGAAAAGATCTTGGGGGAAGGGAAACAGAACCCTCAAATTTTCCATCGCCAACTTGTCATAGAGTGTCTGTATATTGTAACCAATTTTGCCACAAACATATCCTTTCAGAGAAGGGGATCAGACTTGTATAGTTTTGGTCTGGGCCCCCAGGGGCAGGGACGGGTGGGGCCCAATAGGGAAAACATAGACTTGTATAAATTTGGTCTGAACCCCTGGGGCAGGAGGGTGGGGCCATACTTGGCATTCTTTCTTGTTTATAGTTATCGCTATTTGTCAGGGAAATTACTGAAGGGTTAATCTCTCAAAGTCCAGTGCGTTAGGTTCCCTTGGGGTGAAGCCAATCTTCATGGAAAATTCTAAAAAATCGATTTTTTCTTGATCGTTTTTTCAGAAAGAAGAAAACATAACTATTTTGATTTAATTTTTCACTAAAATTCGAATGCACCTCGCACAACATACACGCAACACACCGCATGCATGGGAGGCCGTCGTTACATGACCATAGCTGTTAATAGGACGTTAATTAATCAAACACACAAAGGGTCAGGATTTAATTTTAAAATAACATTATTTCGTTTTATTGTGGAAAGCCCAGCTTATTGAATATAGTTATGAATTCTATATCACATATTGAAGGTATGAACATGTTGCGGGCATATGTTAAGGGATGTTACAGGGAGGAAACATTATTTATTTAAAAAATCCTTAAAATCCGGAAATTTGTGTCATTAGTAGATATCTTTAAGCAACCCTGGAAGAAAAATTAACTCGGTGACATATGATTTTTATGCGGTTTTTCTGATTAGGGTATACCTGAAATCAAAATATCAAAAATGGACGACTCAATGTCTTTTCCTTCATGAATATGCATGTATAATATATAAACGTTTACTCCTCCAGTATTGCAGGATCGTATATTTTGTGGCTGGGTAGGCACTCAGTCGTGAAACATTATGGATATTTTTTATTTCACTGCTCCCTGGTTACAATGAATGCCCGGAGTATAGATGCTACTTCTCTTTGTCTCTTAGTGTATATCTCATTGCTATTCAGGGGTCATACAAAACATAGATACATCATCATCATCATAATCAACAGCATCAAAGACCTCGGCTCTAACAATATGGATGGCATCGTCACACGAGTTATTCCGAACTAATATAAATGATTATGGCCCCACCTGAGTGGTACCGAATGGACAAAAGTACTTTTTGACCTATTGGCCTATTGACCTTGATCATATTATGTTTATTTGAATATGGGAAATATGGTTTCCTATTTCGTTTATTTAACGGATTAAATTTTGCGACCAAAACCCTGTACATCAAATACGCGACAATATTACCCACAAAAATTACATGGTCTTCGGTACTAATTTTAACGTTCAATCAATATAGCCAATTATTGTCTTCAATTGTTTTATTTTTATTTTTAGGTCACCTGAGACGAAGTCTCAAGTGACCTATTCTAATCGCCTTTTGTCCGTCGTATGTCCGTAAACAATTTACATTTTCGACTTCTTCTCCAAAACTGCTGAAGCAATTTCAATGAAATTTTGCACAAATTTTCTAAGGCATAAGGCAATCAAAATTGTGAATTATATGGTCCCCACCCCCAGGGAGCTATGGGAGGGACCAAAAGGGGTAAAATTGAGTAAAATTTCAAAAATCTTCTTCTCTACTCACAGATGTGGTAGAATCAAATACTCTTCATAGATAGAAAGGTCTTAAGGTCCTTTACAAAAATTGTGAATTATATGACCCTGGGGTCTCTAGTTTCCCCCGGGGGAGGGGGTTAATTTTACTATACTTTATATTGAGAAAACACATTTTTGCGCATTATTTGGTCATTTGTAATAGGAAATGAGTCAAATGTTGTCAGAATTATCAGTATGAAATGGCCATTTACTCCTATTAACAAATTTTCTATAACTGATCCCCAGGGGCCTTAGGGGCGGGGTCAAAAGGGGGTCAAATAGGCTAAAACTTCAAAAATCTTCTTCTGAAATTCGGGATATGGTAGAATCAAATACTTTTCATAAATAGAAAGGTCTTAGGTCCTTTACAAAAAATTGTGAATGATATGACCCTGGGGTCTCACGTTTCCCCCTTGGGAGGGGGTCAAGTTTTACTATAGTTTATATAGGGAAAACACATTTATGAGCATTTTTGCTCAATTTTCATTGGAAACGAGTCAAACTTGGTTAGAATTATTAGCCTGAGATAGCATTTTAATATCATATCCACATTGGTTCTGGCCGACCCCCTGGTGCAGAGGGGCGGGGCTAAAAAAGGGTCAAATAGGCTAAAACTTCAAAAATCTTCTTCTGAAATTCTGGAAATTGTAGAAACAAATACTTTTCATAAATAGAAAGGTCTTAAGGTCCTTTACAAAAATTGTGAATTATATGACCGTGGAAATGGTATAATCAAATACACTTTATAGATATGAAAAGGTCTTAAAGTTTGTTTATAAGAATTGTAAATTATATGACCCTGGGGTCTCCTGTTTTTTCCCCTTGCGGAGGGGGTCAAGTTTACTATAGTTTATATATAGGAAAAACACATAAATGAGCATTTTTTGCTCAATTTTTTCTTAGGAAATGAGTCAAACTTGGTTTGAATTATAGCCTGAGATAGCATTTTAATATCATATCCACATTGGTCCTGGCCGACCCCCTGGGGACATGGGGGGGGCTAAAAAAGGGTCAAATAGGCTAAAACTTCAAAAATCTTCTAAAATTCTGGATATAGTAG